>NC_135506.1:57347862-57647862 GCF_052857255.1 Amblyomma americanum
AAAATGTCCTGTCTGGACGAGACAACTAAAAACATCTCTACGTACACTGCGGTGATCATAGGATCGAGGACTATAACTGCAAAATCAAGAGACGAAAAGACTAAAAGCATGCGGAGTGAGACTAATAACAGTTCATCAAACTGCGCAACCAGCAGTTACCTCCCTTGAATGAAACGCACCCGATAACGCAATGTCGACTGATTACCATCGGGAATACCACGTGTCGTCGCACGCACAGCCACCGCAAGAAACGCAGGCGCTGCAGCCTGATGACAACAAGCAAGGAGACATGCAGCTTAACGCACCTCTGCGGCAGCCGACGGTATCGGCAAATGCTTCAGACAGCAGGCAACGACCAGACTCGCGAAAGATCACTACGCGAAGCTCAGAATCTGGGAAAACCGACACACCGAAGGAAACTGGTAGGCCAAGCACCACTCCTTCCATCGCACAATCCACAACCTTCAATTGCACAATCACACGAGCACAACCTACATTCCAATTTACGCAGCACGCCAATACTAGCAACACGTCCAACACCATCAAAAGTAGATTCTCGTTTCAACAAATCATAGATCCTGTTAGCAGACTTCGAAAGCGTAGAAAGGAAACTAGTTCGCCTCAGCGGCATTGTTGAAAAACTTGGATCACCTTATGATAAAAAAAAACTGCCTGAACCTGCCAGGACAATGAGCAGACTGCATGCTCATGCGCCTTCTTCCTGTTAAGATTGCAGCTGCGAAAACGTCTAGTATATTTCTCAATCGGAATAAGAGACAGCTTCTTGATGATGAAATTAGCAATCAGCTCCTTCTTCTGCGTCATTCCTTTTAAGAGTGCCTTAACGAGGCCGAAGCTAAAACTGGAAATTTCCAAACAGTCCGACAGGAGTGATCGTGGTGGTGATGTAAATGATTTATTTGGTGCAATAACTTGACCCCTTCTTTAAGGGACCTCAATTAAGGGCTCGTGGAGGGGCTTTGGTCAGCCTATCCCGGTATATTAGCTTGTGTTAGTCATCGAGGTTCGAGCAAGGAAGCACATCATTCCTTTGTGTGGTGTATGGATTCGGGATAGGAGGCAATTTCGGACTGAGTGTGGATCCCGCACAAAGAACTGCAGATCATTTAGCGAAAGCGAATGTTACTTCATTAACATTTTTATTCATCCAGAAGAAACGTAAAGAAATAAAGCGCAACCACGACCGTCGCTTATAAACAAGAATTAAGAATGGTAATCTTGAGTCACCCTATAGCGCGTCATTCCTCTATGGCAGCGGATGACTTGATCCACCCTCAACAGAAGAAGCGCGTAAAGAGTGTCAATTTTGCTTTGTCAGCTCGAATTTCATCCCAGGCTGTTCGAAATGAGTTCCACAAGTAATCGCGACGTGCACTGCGTAGGCCTTGTGTCTTCATGATGCGCTTCATTCAGCCCCAGAGAGATTTGATGATATCCAAGCCATCACCGGTAGAGGGCCATTGAAGCTGGGGCGCACTATGACCTTCTAGAAAACTTTGTACTCGTCTTGTGGTGTGGATTATTGATATCTCTTGTTAAAAATAAAAGTAGCCGTCAGGGAACGGACCATGTAAGACGTATAGTACCAGCACGAAATCCAGGATATTAGAGTACTGTTCACACGTTAGGCTGCCGTCATTTTGGTACAGCGGGCCCAGTGTTTCTCGGGACATGGCTCTCACACACTGACGGCCGTCCGATCGCTGGATGGCGCGTCCTTAATATGTTCTAGGTCGTAGTGAGCCTAGTCTGAACGCTGAACTTGCTCTTTCTCGGGCCAGACGGTGGTGACGGAATTCTTCTTTCAGGATACAAGTGCCCTTCATTTCATTGATTAACTCTCTAGTCGCTGTTCTCCCCAGGAAAAGCCAGGTGGCCCATTTTATTTTTCATTGCGATAGCACTATTGGCCTTCTAACCTAGAAATTGCCGGTGTGTGGTGAAGCCCCTGAAGTTTATTTATACCGGGCTAATGGTTTCCACTTTACTAAACGTATCACGATAAAATGAGAAAGAGCACGGAATGGGTAAGACTTTCGTGTTTATGTTGCCAGGCCCGCAAGTGGAGGAGATTTTCAAATTGTTAAGTATGTTAATAATTCCGTCATAATTCAACATGATAGCGTCCAATGAAAAGCTCAGGTTACATGAATAGTCTCAAATGTATGTAATGTCAGTTACGGTACTTGAAAAAGCTGAGTCACGTGATGCGGGAAACGGTTGAAAATCAACGAGAAATTGGATGTGCGTGACCTGGCCAACCTGAAGAAACAAAATATATTGCCTGTACTGGGTTCCGGACCCGCGGCGGCACGAACGCATCAGCTTCGCTGGCCACTGCACGAGAGCACAATGCTATCGCCGCTGCCGATCACGCCTTGTGTTGTCGCCTTGTGTTGTTTATACAGCTGGTGCTTTCCTTTGAGACCTTGATCACCGCCTTCGCAGAGAACTTCAACTCCTAGATGGCTAGTTTTCTTCAACCTGTTGCAAATAAAAACCCTAGAAAAGTGCCGTTTATCATGCAATGGAACAGCGCTGGGATTATAAGTCGATTAGCAGAACTAAAATTGTTCTTGAAAGAGACCTGTGTTCCAGTACTGGCCCTCTCGGAGGCTGGCTTGCCAAGCGGGAGGTCTTTGCTGGGATACGTCGCCCACAAGAATTGCAGCATAAAGTCTTTTCCCGCAGGAAGTGCCGCCCTTTACATACGAAGGGAGATTCCTCATGTGGCTTTGAACGTCACCGTTCTTTGTACCGACAGTATTGAGGTTGTGGCTGTGAGGATTCGGCTCGCCTTCCGAACTCTGTCCATTGCATCAGTATACGTGTCCCCGCGGAAGGTCGATATGGCTTTGTTCCTCCAGCAACTTTGTGACCGCTGCCTAGCACCCAGAATCATCTGCGGTGACTTCAACGCCCACCACCCTGCCTGGGGTGGCAGGAACACAGATCCTCGCGGACGCCAACTTGTAGAAGTCATCGACAGTTTGGACCTGTGCGTGGCCAATGACGGAAGTCCCACTTTCTTTCGGCCTCCAACCTCACCCACATCTATAGACCTAACCTTACATTCACCTGACGTCCGTGTGCAGTGGTCAACTAGAGCTGACCGAATGGGAAGTGATCACTACCCGATATTTGTGTTTACTGCCGACTTCCATCTGCGTGGTCCTAAAATTTGCCATGTTGTTAATTGGGACAAATACAGGGAGCACTTAGCCTTTGATTCCGGTGATGTGACAGACAAAATGATTTATGCTAAGATGGCTGCTACCACGCCGCTCAAGCTACCTGATCATTTTCCGACTCCGGATTTAAAACTCAGGAATCTCTGCGCAGCGTGAAGAAGGGCGGAGCGACAACTGTTGCGTAAGAAGGACGACAAAGCCTTGAAGACAACTTTCAACCGGCTCAACTCTGCCATTAGACGTCATGCGAACAAGCTCTGTAGGTCCCAGTGGGCATCGTTTTGCGCTAGTTTGACTGTTTTCTCACCGATAACGAGAATTTGGCGTGTCGTTGGCAGTCTTGCTGGTGGCTCTCGTCCGAGTAAACCTTCCGAGGCGCTTGCATTGCGCACGCAGAAACATCTCGTGTGCCTGGCAGAGGAATTTGCGGATGCATTTGTAAATTCCAGACCAGGCATTCATCCCTGCGCTCTGCCTGCTACGTCTCCGTCTGTTATGGACGCCCCGTTCCCGCTTCGAGAACTACAGACAGCACTCCGCAGCCTGCGGCGTCGCTGTGTACCAGGTCCTGACGGCATTACCAATCAAATGTTACAGAACCTGCCTCTGGAAAACCGGAAGATGCTCCTAACCTATCTCAATCAAGTGTGGGAGTCTGGTGACGTTCCCCCTTCATGGAAGATGGCTTGTGTAGTCCCACTGCTGAAGGCCAGCAAAGAGATAACAGACGCGGCCTCGTATCGTCCTGTATCGCTGACGTCGTGTGTGGCTAAGCTCATGGAGAAGATGGCAAGTAAGCGTTTGTCTTGGTGGCTTGAGGATAGAAGGGCACTACCAACATGCATGACTGGATTCCGCACACGTTTAAGCGCGCAAGATAGCGTCCTGGACTTGATAAGCCACATTGAACATCAGAGTGCTTTTGGACTTTCAACACTAGCTATTTTCCTAGACGTATCAAAGGCTTATGATAGCGTCCTCCAGAGCTCAATACTGAATAGTCTGCAGGTCATAGGCGTACAGGGCTATCTTCTGCGATTCATTCACTCATTTCTCAGTGATCGTAAATTTCGAGTGCGGTTAGGCAGTACAATGAGCTCCGAAAGGGCGGTATCGCGAGGGGGACCTCAGGGTAGTGTCCTGTCCCCAACGCTTTTTAATGTTGTCATGGCTGGTCTTCCCGAAAAAGTGCAAAAACATTGTAGGCATGTCCATATGTCGATATATGCAGACGACATTTGTCTTTGGTTAACCGGATATCAACACAAACGCTTAGCTCTATTAGCGCGACAGGCCGTGCTTTCAGTTAAAAGTTACCTTCAAGGTGTTGGGTTGACTCTCTCGGGGGAAAAATCTGGCTTCGTCCTGTTTCCAGGCAGGGGACGACGGTATGCGCGGCTGAGCATAGACCTTGATCAGTCTTGCCTTCGTCAGGTTAACCGCATACGTTTTTTGGGCGTCACTATTGACTCACGTCTACAGTGGCGACGAGCTGTGGATTCGATTGTGGCTTCACTACCTTCGCGTCTCAATCTGCTTCGTAAAGGTGCTAGTGGGCAATGGGGAAACCATCCTGCTTCAATGATCAGGCTTCACGATGCCCTGGTGACAAGTCGCATAATGTACCAGCTCCCTTTAATTTCCCCCTCGGTATCGCAGCTGGAACGCCTTGAGGGTTTGCACAGAATGGGATTAAGGAGGGCTCTCGGCGTTCCGCAGGCTGCTCCAAACAATGCAGTACTGTATGAGTCTCAATCGAAACCTCTTCGGCTAGCCGCTTCACAGACTTTTGCTGCAAATTGGCCACCTCAGAGAGACTGTTGCCGGGAGAGCGCTTCTACAGCGCCTTCGAAAGAGATCAGAGTCCCGGGCGTACTTGGCTTTAAATACTCTTCGTTCTCTGGGTCTCGACCTTCGAGATCGACCTAAGACGTTGAAGCCACCTTGGTCCTTTCCGAGCCTCGATTGTTCCTTGACAATTCCCCACGTTCGCGCTGAGCGGAATTCTCCTTTAGCGGGATTGCGTAGGCTCGTACTGGAACATCTTGAGACCGAATATGCCAGTCATATTCAAATTTTTACAGACGGCTCTGTGGACAAGGACAGAGGATCTAGTGCAGCTGCTTTTCATATTCCGTCTTTGAAGTATGATTGGTCTGTTCGTTTTACTAAAGTCGTGTCCTCCACAATGGCCGAAAGCGTTGCCATTGAGGCAGCTCTAAAGAAGCTACGGTGTTGTACGCCTCAACCTACTGTCATAATTACGGATTCAAAATCTGCCCTTCAAAGGTTAGAGTACGGGTTCCCCACTGATGCCTTGAGTCTTAGATCCCTACGTTTGGTGCAGAATCTACATAGCAAAGGCTTCTCTATACGTTTTCAATGGGTGCCCTCGCACATAGGTGTCTTAGGCAATGAGATAGCAGACAACCTCGCCCATACAGCTCTCTCCGGGATTCCAGTACATGGAGTCCCTCATGAAGTCAAGCAAATGTTCAGAGATGTGGTGTTGTGCCACTTCAGTTCTTTGTGGAGCTCTCCTCATCAGCCATGTGTGACCAAGGGTCTCAAAAGGTACCAAGCCACTTTGCTGCACCGCGTTCGCACGGATTCTGCTCGTACGCCGGCGTGGATGTATAAGACTGGCCTAGCGTTGTCACCATTGTGTTCAACGTGTGGTGTGTGTGGTGACATAGAACATTACCTCTTGTGCTGTACTTTGTACAACGCGGAACGGGCTGTGTAATTCGGATCCCTCAAGAAGGCAGGAGTTCCTCACAGTTCTCTTCAGGACATTGTTTTCCCGTGCGGGAGCCAGTCGAGTAGAAGGGATGCTTCTCGCCTTCTTCTACTTTACCTGCAGGACACGCATTTGGCCTCTACATGGTGACCTCAGGAGTGTCTATTTGGGTTTTTGCGGACAGTGCTTTCTGTGATTTCTATTTAAATGTCGCTACGGTGGAGCAATTGCCGGCAGCAACTGCAAGGCTAATCCCACCGGTAGTTTACAACCACTCAACTCAACTTGTGTTGTCGTTGTTGTGGTTGTTGTGGTTGTTTTTGCATCAAATACGATGGCCTTGTGTTAAACTGCAACACACTTTCGTATTGCACGCCGTCCTCTTCATCAACTTCTACCTGCGTCGCAAGTCACGAGAGGAAAGGAAACGCGCTTTCAGTCGCGCTTCCAGGTCCGTGGCGTTGGTTTCAACCTGCAATAATTGGTTTTTTGGGGAAATTAAATCACGCAGTATCTGTCTCATATATCGTTGGACACCTGAACCCTGCCGTAAGGGAAGGGATAAAGGAGGGAGTGAAATAAGAAAGGAAGAAGAGGTGCCGTAGTGGAGGTCTCCGGTAAAATTTCGACCACCTGGGGATCTTTAACGTGCACTGGCATCGCACAGCACACGAGCGCATTAGCGTTTTTCCTCCATAAAAACGCAGCCGCCGCGGTCGGGTTCGAACCCGGGAACTCCGGATCAGTAGTCGAGCGCCCTAACCACTGAGCCACCGCGGCGGGTAAACCTGCATGCAAAAACCTGGTTTCGCACAATATTTCGTGGTTATCAACGCTAACCCGCCAGCAATTTTTCTGAGACAAACATGGCTTGCAGAGGGATGCCGAGCCCTCTATGCCGCCTTCTGCTAGCTAGCCGCCTTTTAAGAGCTGAAACCGAGGAATGAAAGTCCGCTTCATTTCCGAGCTATTAGGTGGTGCCAAACGTGTTTGCGTATGCTGCCGCCCTCAAAACGTCGTCCTGTGGGGAGGTAGTTACCGCCGAATGTCTTTGAAAAAAAAACCTTTTATAATTCCAGCACAAACATAAATACTGGAGAAAATGCACAGTAAATTTTTAATTCGCCTGGCTAAATTTTGTGTCCTCATTGGTGGCAGTGACAAACACAGCTTGTTCCAGTGTGCAGGTTTGAGCGCGTAAAACAAACACTTGAAGCAAACCACTCTATGGTTTAGCAAAAACTGGAGTTGGGTTAGTTGGTACAGGTTTTTCTTTATTCGACAAGTGTGCCATGACGCATAAGTTGATCACTTAAAACCAGCAGCAGAGAAGAACCAGACAGAAGGAAGAAACTCACAGAGGTGCACGAGATAGAGAGATAGAAGAAGGAGTGAAGACCGGTTTCTCTGAGGTAGTCGCAGTGGTTGCAGGTGAAGTGATTGTTCTTAGTCCCCTTCACATAGTCACATTCGCGGTTCCACCGCAGGCCCACCTCCCTTAGAAGCTGTTTTATCATAGGAGCTGTCGCTGAGCTCGTCCACAACAAGTGCCGCACATCACAAATGTCCAGTGCAGCGACACAGGGAGGACACCTGTCAGTTGCCTTCTTGTTTTCTGCCTGGGATGCCTCACTAGCAAAGCTTACCGCTTTATGGTCGCCGCTCGATCTGCCCATCCGCAAACCCGTTTGGCCTGTGCACACAGGATGTGAAGCTCCGTCTAAAACACGACATCATAGAATCTAGAACCAAAGATGCAAAGGTGATATCAGGCCTAGATCTGACCAAAGCCTTCGATAATGTAAAACACGCAGCGATTTTCACTGGCCTCCAACAAATTAGGGTTGGAAAGAAAGCATATCACTACATAAAAGACTTTCTATCAGGCAGAACAATAATAATAATAATAATAATAATAATAATAATAATAATAATAATAATAATAATAATAATAATAATAATAATAATAATAATAATAATAATAATAATAATAATAATAATAATAATAATAATTAATCAATCAATCAATCAATCAATCAATCAATCAATCAATCTTTATTTTTCGGTGCCCAGGAACAACCCAAAGGTCTTGGTGCTGATACACCATTCACACGCACAAAATGTAAATTTATTTCACTACAAAGGAAGACACTCAGGGGAGGTAATGCAGCAGTCACGGCGATAGAAAAAAAAAGACATATAAACTAGGCGTGACAGCAAGCATGAAGCAAAAAAGCGAAAACAAGAAAACAGCGAGAACAGCGGTAAATGAAAACAGCTAGAACAGGCAACAGACATATAACTAATGAAACAATAAACAAAGAGAATGAACACAAGAATGACTGATAACAGCGAAGCACAGCAATAGCAAAATACAAACAAGAATAAAGCCAATACTAATATGAACGAATATGAAACCTCTGAAATACAAGCTAGAAATACAATCATACACAATAAGAAACGTAATTAGTGAACGCGTTACAGACAATCAGGCGTGAGTATACAGTATTAAAGAAATAATATTAATGAAAACAAGTACACGTGATGAACAATTAAGGAGAGAAAAAACAATATAATACCGGTGCAAACGCACAAGTGTAGTAAAGACAAAATGCATGAAAGGGGAAGTTATGTATGAGAAAAAGAGTGCTCAAAGTGGAACGTCACGGACATCCAATATAAAGGAAGGGAGAGAATTTTCGAATATATCAAGGTGAGGACAAAGAGAATTGAACAACTTTTGCATTCTGTCCAGAGGGGAGAGGTAGTGCAGGAGCGCAGAAACTTGGAATGGTCTGAATTCCCTTATGCTCTTTCGCGGTACACGCAAAAGGATACGCGCTAGGAGCTGAGGGCATAGAATGTGACCATAATAATAATAATAATAATAATAATAATAATAATAATAATAATAATAATAATAATAATAATAATAATAATAATAATAATAATAATAATAATAATAATAATAATAATAATAATAATAATAATATAAAATAATAATAATAATAATAATAATAATAAAAATCAATCAATCTTTATTTTTCGGTGCCCAGGAACAACCCATAGGTCTTGCTGCTGGTAATTGGTTTTTGGGGAAAGGAAATGGCGCAGTATCTGTCTCATATATCGTTCGACACCTGAACCGCGCCGTAAGGGAAGGGATAGGGAGGGAGTGAAAAAAGAAAGGAAGAAAGAGCTGCCGTAGTGGAGGGCTCCGGAATGATTTCGACCACCTGGGGATCGTTAACGGGCACTGACATCGCACAGCACAAGGGCGCCTTAGCGTTTTCCCTCCACAAAAACGCAGCCGCCGTGGTCGGGTTCGAATCCGGGAACTCCGGATCAGTAGTCGAGCGCCCTAACCACTGAGCCACCGCGGCGGGTCAGGCAGTACAATCAAAATGAAATTTCAGGACATAGAATCTTCCACCGTCCGACTGGGGAGCAGGGGTACGCCGCAGCGATCGGTGTTTTCCCCCTTCCTTTTCAATGTAGCCATGCGAGACCTCCTGGCAGCTTTAAAGGGAAGTGGAAAATTTGAACTTCAACATGTACGCGGACGACGTCAATCTCTGGATCAACCAGGGCAGCGACGCGAGCATAGAGGAACGACCGCAGGCAGCAGCGGACATTTCCATGTTCTATGCGGCCGAGAGGGGCCTCTCATGCTCTCTGCAGAAATCCGAACTCCTTACATACAATCCACAAGCGCCCAGGTGTAAGCGCGAAAAAAAATCTCAGCATCACAGTATACGGACAAACAGTGCCAAAGGTCGAACAGATTAGAATCCTAGGGCTTTTCCTCAAGCCGACGGATATAATGCTACAACAATTAAGAAGCTAGACACTTACACCGCACAGCTAGGTAACTGGGATATTCAGAAGTGTCTCGCTCAGGGATTGGGGCCTAAAGAGCGCAGCCTCCTGAAACTGATGCAGGCCTGCATTATCAGCCGCATATGCTATGCCACTTCATATCTGAACATTAGGGCAGAGGAAGAAAAAAAAAAAGACGCACTTATCAGGCGATGCGTAAAGAGGGTGCTGTGGCTTCCCATTACGACCTCAATGGAACGTCTCCTCGAAATGGGGGTGCATAATAATTATAATGAATTGGCGGAAGCAGCGCATTTGGCGCAGCTAGAGAGATTGAGCGGAACTAACACTGGTAAAATCATCCTGGGTTGCGTGGGGCTGCAATCAGACAGGGGGTGCGAGCGGCAAAACAGATATTTCCCTTGAAATGTCGCGAACACATACCCCCGACCTGTAACATGCACCCTACCTATAACAAGGAACGGAGACAAAAAAGGGCGGAAGCGCTTACAAAGCGCATGGAAAATAAGAAACGTGAGGAAGTCGCCTATGTAGACGCGACTAGTGGAAAGTCGGGGGTGGCAGTCTTCACAGTGGTCACTGGCCGTGGCGTACCATTCTCCGCCGCATCTATTAGAAGCCGAAACATAGATACAGCTGAGGAAGTCGCAATAGCGCTCGCTTGCGTTGGAATGAAAGCAAACATCATAATGAGCGATAGCAAAACGGCTGTCTGGAATTTAGGCAAATGACGGGTCACGAAAAAGGCAAACAAAATTTTAGCAAGTTCTGAACTGAACAGTGAAATTACGATAATCTGGACCCCCGCACACGAATCAGTCTCAGGCAATGAGTTAGCCCGAGCTCTCTACTTCCGGATAGCCGTAGAGCCGCCCGACTGTCGGGGGCTGGATGAGCGCGCGCAAACCTACACTGAAATAGTTGAGGACTATAGTATTGGAAGGAGGTCTGTGCCACCACGTGACCGAACTTTAAGCAACAGAGAGGCTGTCGCTTGGCGACTCCTGCAAGCTGGTAATTTCCCAAATGCAGTCTGGTTTTCCTCACGGGAATAGAAGATAGATGTAGTGTTTGTATCACTACAAGCAAACGGCGAACTCATGGCCACGTGCCGGTGTTTGGGCACCGCCCCCTTGCCTGTCTGTATCTCGATATAAGTGCATGGCGTGCTGGTTTGCACAAGCAGTCGTCTACCTGCGGGACACGCGGTCTGACGGCCGGCTGACATTAAACCTGAGTTCTTGTTACACCTCGGCTACAGTGTCGTTCCGCTCCCGAGACACAACACTAGACCTGATGATAAATGTAAAATCTGCGGAGAAAGGGGCACTCTTGATCATATTGTCACCGATGAACGGTCGAAGCACTCAAGCCACGTTTAATTAGACGTGCTGGGAGTGCAAGACAGCAGGGAGCTCGAGCGAGGAAGAAGACAAAAACCTCTAGCCCCTCGAGTGCGCAAGGCATGGCAAGTCTCATCAAAAACAGTTCGGCCGCGGTATGGCGCCACTGGATTGATTGGTACTGTGGCATTATTCCCCTCTCTTAAGGGCAGCGACTAGGTGCCGCGAATATGAGAAGCAGGAAGGCAAGGGGCGGCGAATATTCTGGCGGCTGGTGTAGACATGCCTGAAGCGCTAGCTGGCGTAGTACGGCTTCATCCGTGCGACATGGACGACTTCAGGGGTCGGCCGTCTAGAGGAGCGAACTGTTCCCTGGGGGAGAACCTCATAGTTCACCTCACTGACTTGACGGAGTACCTCGTAGGGGCCAAAATATCGGCGCAGAAGCTTTTCGGACCGCCCACACATGCGGATTGGCATCCAAACCCAGACTTGTTCGCCGGGCTGGTAACTAACAGCTCGGTGGCGGAGGTTATAGCGGCGAGCGTCGAGGGCTTGCTGGTGCCGGATGCGCTGTCGTGCGAGTTGGCGGGCGGCCTCGGCGTGACGAACGAATTGGGCAACGCCCATAACAGAGGAGGTAGTACTATAGTTGGAAGCAGCATTGTGCCCAGCATAGTTGTGGCTTCGTGACCATGCACTAAACGAAATGGAGGTCTTCGGATGTATTCGTAGTGCGGAGGTCTTCGAAGGCCTGTTATTGCTCCTGGCCCCAGAGGAACGGTTCGGCATCTTTCGTGAGGCGGCTGAGGGCCTCAGCGATCTGGGAGAAGTTCGGCACAAAACTCCGATAATAGGCGCAGAGGCCCAGAAAGCAGCGCACACCACGCTTATCGGTTGGCACGGGAAAATCAGCGACGGCGGCTGCCTTATCGGGGTCAGGGATGACTCCCTTAGCGCTCACGATGTGGCCGAGAAACTTCAGCTCCTGAAAAGCGAAGTGACACTTTTCGGGCTTGAGGGAAAGACCGGCCGAACGAATTGCTGCGAACACAGCGCGCAGGCGCCTCAGGTGCTCTTCGAACGTGGCGGAGATGACTACGTCATCTAGGTACACTAGGCAGGACTGCCAGTTTAGATCGGCAAGCACGTTGTCCATCATCCGCTGAAAGGTAACAGGATCCGAGCACAGGCCGAAAGGAAGCACCCGGAATTCGTACAGACCATCCGGTGTAATAATGGCGGTCTTTTCCCGGTCGCGTTCATCCACCTCGATTTGCCAATAGCCACTGCGTAAATCTAGCGACGAGAAGTACGTGGCGTAGCCGGTCCAGGGAGTCATCAATGCGTGGCAGAGGATAAACGCCTTTTTTGGTGACTTTGTTTAGACGTCTGTAATCAACACAGAACCGTAGGGTTCCATCTTCCTTCGCCACTAGAACAACAGGCGATGCCCACGGGCTCGTAGACGGCTGTATCACGTCATCTTGGAGCATTTCTTGAACTTGTCGGCGAATGGCATCCCGTTCCTTCGAAGAGATCCGATAAGGCGGTTGGCATAACGGTCGCTGGTTGGCGTCAACTATAATGCGGTGCTTTACGAGCGGAGTCTGCCCAACCTTGGAGGCCGAGGCTAAACAGTCGCGGAAAGATTCGATAATGCTCTCAAGGCAGTGTTTCTGAGTAGACGGGAGGTTCGGGTTCACGTCGGTTTTTATGGGAGTGGTCGGTGCCTCCACTGATGCCGGGATTTCGGACAGTGCATGTGGTTCCGCGAATTCGCTAAGTTCTTCGAAATACGCTATAGCTGTTTTTCCAGGCAAACACTAGGGTTCAGAACCAAAATTGGTCACTAAAAGTTCGGTTCGCCCACTGTTCAATTCAATAATTCCGCGAGCTACACAGACTTGCCACCACAGGAGCAGCGAGATGTTGGTTTCAGCGATGCCACGAGTGCCGGGGCTGTTATCGCACTCTACGGTAACAAACATGCTGGCTCTGGACGGGATCAATACGTGGTCGTCACAGACGCATAACTTAGCTCTGCGTGGCTCGGCATCGTCGTCGACAGGACCTTAGGTGGAAAACAACACGATTAGCTCCTGGAGGTTGATAAGGGCACCGTACTTCTGTAGGAAATCCAAACCGAGTATGAGGTCTTTGGAGCACTCGGGTAACAAAGCAAAGCAACCAGGGAAAGTAACACCGCGGATCTGGATTCGCGAAGTGCAGACACCGATCGGAGTTACCACGTGGCCACCAGCTGTCCGGAACTGCGGCCCAGACCAAGGGGTCAGAACCTTCTTCAAGGCCGTGGCTAACCGTCTGCTCATTACAGAAAAACCGGCGCCGGTATCCACGAGTGCGGTAACGTTATGGTTGCCGGCGGATACCTGAATTTCGGCGGAGACCAGTCGGTCGCAGCGCGTCGTCGAGGTCGTCGGGTCAGGTCGTCGTCGGTCGGAGCGTCGCGGCGAATCGTCGGGTGGAGGCTCTTGACTCGGTCCAGTAGCGGCAGCCCTACCCCCGGAGGACGCCGTCATCAGTTTTCCCGACGTGAGGACGTGCCTCTGAACTTGCCAGAGGATGACGGGCGGTCAGGCGAAGAGAACCGCCTTGGGGATGGCGATTGGGACTGGCGTCGCTGTGACGTCGATGATTCCACGTTATCAGCCAAGTACTGTTCGATATACCGTGGTCTTTCTCCGCAGCGTGGTCGAGGTGCGTCAGGTGAAAGCCCCCTTAAACCCATTCTGCGGTAGGGGCAGTGGCGGAGGATGTGGCCGGGCTCCCCGCAGAGGTAACAGAGCGGCCGATTGTTTGGCGTACGCCAAACGTGCGCTTTGCTCACGGGGGGCCTGAACTCCTGCGGCACGGAGGGTACTGTTCCGACTGGCTCCTGCAGGTATGGCACAGGAGCGACGGGGGAAAAGGCTCGCATCGCTGGCCCGGGACTTAGTAGCGCCTCGCTGTACGTCATAACGGAGGGCGCCGGGTGCGGAGCTAGGGTGCTTGCACAACTCGCCGGATTTCTTCGCGGACCACGTCCGTAACAGCAGCGACGCTGACCTGTGGACCTTCAAAGCGAAGTTTTGCCAGTTCCTCACGCACAAGGCGTCTTACAAGCTCCCGAAGCTCCTCGGCGGGCAGCGACGTAGGCGTGTGCTGGGAAGCGGCTGCTACAGTAAGCTGACGTCCGTAGTGGGCGCCCCGTTTCTGCAGAGAACGCTCGATACCCATTGCCTCCTTGGTGAAGTCGGACACTGTTCGTTGCGGGTCACGGACCAGTCCGGCAAATAGCTGCTCTTTTACGCTGCACATTAAGTGGCATACCTTCTGGGCTTCGGGCATAGCACGGTCGGCCCGATTGAACAGTCGCGTCCTGTCCTCGCGACGCTCTCACTCGGCTGATGTGATCTCGAGCGCAGGGCGATTTCAGCCTTCTCTTTTCTTTCGCTGCTGGTAAATGTCGCTAGCATCTCTCGACGAAAAGCCTCCCAGGTGGTAAAGGAAGCTTCGTGGTTCTCAAACCACGTTTTGGCCAAGTCTTGCAGCGCGAAGTACATGTTGCGCAGCTTGCGCTCGCCGTCCCACTCATTGAAGCCCGTCACTCGGTCAAAGCTGGCCAACCAGTCTTCGACGTCCTCGAACCTGCCCCCGTGGAACGGTGGCGGCGACCGAGATGCGTGAAGGACGAATGGCGGGGCACTCCCGGAATGCTGAGTTGTCTGGCTAGCCACGGTGGATGTCATGGCACTTACCGGCGTTGTCAGTTGGCCGAACTCCGGTTGTAGGCCTCGCAGATGGCGGCTCGCCTTGTGCACGGGTGTTGAGTCCACGCGTAGAGAACAGGCGTCAAGAGTGTCCTCGTACTCAGAGTACATTGGACGCTACGTAGCACCTCCACCAAATATGTCACCGATAAACGGTCGAAGCACTCAAACCAGGTTTATTTAGACGTGCTGGGAGTGCAAGACAGCAGGGAACTCGATCGAGGAAGCAGACAAAAACCTCTTGCCCCTCGAGTGCGCAAGGCATGGCAAGTCCCATCTAAAACAGTTCGGCCGCGGTATGGCGCCACTGCATTGATTGCTACTGTGGCAATATAATCTGGCAATGTCCTGACTCCCAAAGTGTCAGGAAGAACATTAAAAGTGGAGATGCCTGAGGCCTTGCTGCGAATTTAGTCCCCCGCCGAACAGCAACAACCCATCGGCCTGGCGACGGAAATCGCGAAGAATACCTCTCGTCGCGGAGGCCCCGGACCACGCCCCTTGAGCCTGCGTGCCAGATGCGGGAAGTAGAAGGCATCCTACATCGGTGCAAAATAAAGTTCTTCTTGTCAGTTACTGGCAGATATTTTTCAAGCCACCGATTATGGACAGATGGTGTCAGAGCCGCCCCTGCCCGAATCCGGTGCACAGATACCTCCTCCTGCCGTGTAAGACTACGGGAGAGACGGTGCGAACATGGAGGAACTAGAGCGCGTGTTCGCTGACGCAGAACTTGTTAATCGGAATCATGGGAGAGGAGCGCATCTGGGGAAAGAGGGGTGGCGGGTAGCCTGATGTGTCAAGGTGAGTCGTAGCATCCGCTTGGAAGTTATGTGGATCCTGAGCATGGCCGTGAATCCAGTGTATGCGCACACGACACGGGTACTTTGCGCAGAGCAGATGAACCGATTGTGTAATCTGGAATGTGCATCCAACAGCATTAAGCTGTTTAAGGCTGTTATTGCAAATTGCTTGAAGTCCCTGTGCCATGCGGTTGCTCGTTTCCGCGGTGTATGTCACGCGAGAGTTGAGATGCGGATGGGAGGGACTATACACAGCAATAACTCCCCTCCCTCCAGTATGTGATGCATCCATGTACAATATGCACCCTTATGGTAGACACGCGGGTGATACCAACGGGGACACAGTGGAGCAATTGTCGGTGAGCTGACAGTAGGAACACCGAGAGAATGTCTTTAAACGATCAAGTTGCAGAGACTTTGCGAGCACTGTTTGTCACCCGTTGGTGGTGCCCTGCGCAGGTGGCATGCTTTAAAAGTTGAATAAAATTAGCACTAGCCTCAGAACCCTCTGGACTTTCGTGTCAGCTGCACGCTGCCGCCGCCGCACTGCCAATTGCTACGCCGAGTAGAATTAAATGAATGTACTCTAGCAGTCGCGAAGGAGACGACCTTCAGGCTCTCTAAAATTGGTGAACTCGGCCACAGATTCGCGCTTGTTCGAAAAGTGGTTTCGCAATCCGCCGAAATGCGATGCCAAGCTAATAATGGTAGGTCAGGTTATCGAGGTCGAAGGTGATAGCGACGGGTACACGGACGCCAGCAGTTACTTTTAAACATCGCAGGTTTCCTTAGCCGTGCATGTAGACACTCTACACATTGCGACCATCTCCTTATGCACCTTTTTTTTAACAATGTCTTTGGCCTCAACGGGATGTGCTCGTTAAGCAGCCTCCTGTCTTCGTTGCGTGCGTTAGTATTCGGCAGATGCGGGCACACGCTGAAGCTTCTATTCCTTTTCTGCTGACAAAAAAAAAATCGTAGTGTGAGAAAAGTCCTCGAAAATGAATAGAAAACCTGAATTCTCTTTCATGCACGTCTTGCTCAACTCTATCGTAGGACCACCGCTGCAATAATGCCGCGAGGATATTTTAATTTCAGATAGAGAGAGAGAGAGAGAAGCTCTTCATTGAAAAACAGATTTCAGCTGGAGTGTAGACAGCGCTGGTGTACTATGTGGCGTTGGGACGGACTTTTGCATGCGAAAGGAACTAAGTGAAAGGTACCGAAAATAGAAAGGTTGAAGACTTACGAAAGGAATAACAAAAAGTGGTTAATGAATTAAAACGAATACTCATCAAAAAGCAAATGCAGGAAGGTTTCAAAGTTGGTGAAGAAGTTGAATGTCCTGCAGATGAGCACAGAGAAATTATGTTCACTGGTCATACATATGGAAACGAATACAAAAAGGTTTTCTATTTTGGTGGTTAATCCAGTTCACTCCGATTATAGAAACAAAAAGCTCAATGCATGGTGCGGTTGCGGAGGGCAGCAACGTTGGCAGCACTGTGAGAGTCTCCATTTGGTGCTCTTAATATGTTCCCCCGTTTGCATAACTTTAATATTCAAACAGAATGTGCTGCACTTTTTCAGCTGAGCCACAATAGTCACATTGAGACAGTTCGCTTGACCTAAGCGGCATCAGATGCGGTTCGTTAGCTAGACATTAAGGCGAAGACGATGGAGACAGATGGACGATATGGCGAGGAATCTAAGAGAAAATGTACATTTTAGATGTGGTCAATAATGTAAATGAATAAATAATGATGTGGCAGCAAAGCTGGAGAGACGATCTTTTCCTTCACAAGAATAGTTGGTCGGGATATTCTAAAAACCTCCTGGGGCATCGGCGCTGTAGACGTTTGCGCGCAGGTTCGTCTGTCTTTTTGTTGCCTAAAACACCAGTACGTTGGAAGCCATTGGAATAGTATTGGGTGGCCTGCGAGTCTGGCCATACCGTGCACGTATCAAGTGTCAATGGAGAATGGGTAGTGATTATTTCTAAACAAACTGGTCAGGTTTCATATAACTAGTTCATAGCTCATCAATTATTCTAACTGCGCTGTTTCGCACAATCTGGTCGAGGGTGCGAAGTATTCAGATTTCTCTCCCACCGAAGTTGTCTGGTTAATGTGCGGTGCTTACGTGGTGGTAGAAAGTAACGCTATAAACGCAGGCGACGCTGCAAAACTGAACCGCGATAAATCTTTTTTTTTTTGGGGGGGGGGGGGGGAATAAACATGAAAGTAATACCGCAGCGGTGGCATCCACCTCGTATGCGGGAGGTGCGGGGTTCGATCCTAAGTGCTGCCGGGTACTTACCGGTGACACAGTGGGTACAAGCCTTCCCCAGCTATGGTGCTTGGCTACTTCGGGGTGAAATTTTTGGAAAAATTTATCTCCGACTCCACCTTCTGTAGACGAAAAATACCTTCCGCAGCCGCGCCCTTGGGATCACCTGCCCTTCTGTCATTAAAATTCATCATGATAACGAAACTGAGAAGACAGACAGAACGGAAAGGCTTAGAGTTTAAATAGGCGACGCCCGTTATGATACCCATCACGTGAGCAGCGGACCTAAGAGAGTTAAAAAGAGGGAGGAGAAGAATGGGATGTCAGTTTTTCACGTGTTCGTAAGCCATAACTATGGTCGTACACAGGGCGCACACTGATCAAACACAAACTCTAAAACAAACTTAAGAAAGCTTAACACAGAGCAAGGCCTTTCGGGAGATTTTGTATTAACTTTAAACATGCTGCTCTGGGAAGAACATTCTTGTAATATAATAGAATTTTAACGTAATTATTCTTTTTGGCACAGCAACAGAGCACATCATAACAGATATTGCTCAATGTAAGATGGTCTTTCCACCCTGATTGGACAGGATTTATGTGTGCGTGTAACTATGCAAAATTTATGAATGCAACGCTTAATTTTGTGAAGTGGAGTGTAATTACTCATTTCGCGTGTAAATCGTAAAACAAATATAATCGAAGACTCAGAGTTGTGAATCTCCGAATCAAACCTTGCGGAGCTTCCGACGGACTTAGTCGAACGTGCTTTGGCCACATGAGTACGCCGCATACTTAGTTCTGTTCTGGACCGTCTGCGTGCAGTGAGTATGGTCACATTAGCCGACTTATTAGCTAATGTTCGCATGTCTCCCGTTGCACCGCACATTCAGTGAAAGCCCGAAAATGTGCAGAAATAATCATTGATCAGCTGATACAGAGCTACTTCCTTCTTAGATGATCTTGTGACGCTTAGGGAAACTAGAGATGACTTTATGAAACTACGCTTTTGGTCAATTATTTTGTGTCCGTTCACTGGTTGGAAGAAATCCCATGCTAAGATTCATGTCTTGCTGTTGAATCTAGTACATTTGAATGTGTAAAACGAATGGATATTTTGTTTCGCGAGAAGTGTTTCACATAATTGAGAAATGCATAAATCATTCGCAATGTGAAAAGAAACGAGGATAGAAAATGGAAATAATATTTGCGGTTGTGTGTATTTCTCGCTTTTTCATCAAAACTATCTTTTGAACGATAGGTTAGAGATTGAAATTTTGCTGGTGATTAAGCTCAGCTGCGAGTAAGCGCTTGTGTTGTTTGTCTCTCTTGTCTGTTGTCCGAAGTGCGCTTTATATAATTTTTGAAGATTAAGTGTATGTGTGTATATCCTCCAGTGTATGCTTGATAAACTTCTCTTGGTTATAGGACAGGAAACACTATTCTTATCATTTTTTATGTTTTTTGTGATTCTCCTAGGGAATACAATAAGGACTACGTTTGATATCTGTATTCCTCGTGCGGAGTGCTTGGAATCTGTATTATGTGTGTGGTCAACGCTTACGGAAAGATCAGAATGCCCGCAGATGGCACGTGACTTTAGCGTGCGAAAGCATTGCAGAAGACATGCGCATTGCTCTATGGTTTTGATATCAGACGGGCACCGTACTCCAAGAATTGCACGTGCGCATCTCAGGCAACAAAATTTCAACAGGAATCATGTAAATGACGCTTAAAACATACTCGCCAAACCAGGAATGCACACCACTTCAAGATTCCAACAATTAAGGCAAATACTGCCAGGGAATGTGATGCGTGAAAGGCTGAATTAGTTTTTTTGTCGCATTATATCCAACATGCGTGGCTAGTGCCAAAGAACAACTGACAGTAGCTTTTTATTCGTGCCTGCTAAATATTTTGGTGCCCATTGAGGCAAAATATACACATTTTTGCATAGCGCAGTCTGTGCGTAAGATCCGAGTATTCAAAGCAGCTAACTTTGAGCGTAGTAATACTCAGTGTATTGGTTTGCCTTGTAGTGACTACAAGATGGCGAATGAAAGGAATAGCTGCTTTATCAATTCCCAAGTATAAGATGTTGTGCATCAAAAGAAGAAAGATATATATGAACCTGCGTGATCATGGCGAGAGTGATGAGCTATTTGCCTGTCATACTGAATAACAGGCTGGATCATATTTATTCCACATACCCTGCCAGCCATCTTCTTAAGGGATTATAGAATATCTATATTGCATAAAATTAGGGTTGTCATATGTAGAACGTGCGGTGAGGCTGGTCACTCAATCTTGAAGCAATAACGCAGGGAACGACCCGGAAGAGAGCAACGCGAATTAGGGGACCAGATTTTGAAAGCAGTCCAGGACATGATATAATTAGCACGTGGTGAAGGGTGTCAGCTCGCTTGCGAATTTGGAACTAATTGGTGTGCTTTAAAATAAATCTCCCGGATTCATGTAGTTTAAGAGAGATATATGCCCGCTATGGTAGGTGCTACTCGATCAATACTGAATGTGAAAGTCATGTAAATATCTCCCAATTCAATAACATGATCTAAATTCATGTGATCATGATCATTAACAGGAGTTATGCTCAGCCTTAAGTGAAATGTAGATTACATTGCAGAAGCACTGTGACTGCATTGTCTCTTCAAAGAAAAGCCAGGATTCATATGGTGTTGCTACTCGGCTGTAGTTCTGTTACCAGCAACCATAGCTAGCTGGAATAAGAAGATTGGAAAACTAACATATTACTTGAAACGATGTTATTCTTTTGCATACATTACTTTTCATACAACTTTTCCAAAGGAATCGCTTGCTTTAAAACAACCTATTGCGCCTCCTCATCCTTAGCGAAAACCGTTATAATCAAAAACGAACGTTGACTTCACTTACAGTAGCTCAACCACGCAAGCCTAAGCGGCTTGGACAGGCCATTCTTAATTCAGGCCCTCCGCGCGCCACTTGCCTACGCTGTCCGAAGAGTGCAGTTCAAGCGCACTAAGCCGAACACTCGGTAACAGCCGTTTCCCGCACTAGGCGATTCATGCCGAGGCCAGAATGTCGAGAGAGACTTAGTGGATTTACTCTAAAGGGCTCTCCTGCTACGCACGTGTTGTTTATGTCAAAGTTCGTCTGCGCAACTCATAATGAACACAGCAAACGTAGAAACTGACATTTCAGAACACATGAGAAGCTTTTACGGCAGCTAAAACGACGCTTTATAGCACAAGTGCTCCTTGATATATTAGCACATTTTATGGAGTTTTGTCGCTGGTGCTTTCACGACAAGACAGCATAAAGATGCATAAACAGTTGTTCGTTTTGAACAAAAACTCTCTTTCTCTTGCCTCTTGCGTCAGGGCGCGCAAGCGAATAAAGCGGGCTGACGTCCGATATTTCTGCTTTACGTCTGCGTGTATCTTCAATAAAATATAAAGGAATGTAAGTAGTTCCACTCAACATCGACTTTCGCCTAATTTCCTACGGCTGGAGCGCAGTGTTTTGATGCAGATGAAGCAGGTCGTGCTTCTTCTTTTTCCTGTACTTCATTTCCTATGCTTTCTTTTCTTATTAATCTTGGCATTAAACTGAAAATATGTCGCTGTTCTCTATATGGTTAAGCGCCGTGTCAAAGCAACACACTTGCCGTAATGTACTGGTTACGCTGAACTCAAATTGCTTTAGCATCTTGGCAGAAAAACGAACAATTGCTACGCAGCGTATCTCAGGGAGCACAAAGGTGAATCGCGAACTTCTGCACGACAGGCTGTGACTTTGCCGAAGCCTTTTCGCCTTTTGCTTTTTCTTATCGCTACCTTTTCTCCCGCACCTTTAGATCTCCTCATCCTTTTCGCCCAGTGCAGGGTAGCAAACTGGTTTCATCTACCGGTTAACCTCCCCGCCTTTCCTCGCACTCCTCCTCCTCCTCCTCTACGTTATTTGGTTTACAGCGCACAGACAGACGGAACCAGCGGAAAGACGACGCAGGACAAGAAAAAAAAAGCAAACACACCGCCACGAAATTTACAATTGGTGCATGACCTTGTGCATGTGAACATGCCATAGATGGCTCAAACAAAAGGAACAAAGAAAAGGCTTCCAAGAAACAAAAAGCGGATGCATGAAGTTGTCGTAGAAGTGCCTATGAAAAAATTAGAGGGCACACTTAAGCTCTGCCTTAAGGGTATGCCGCGATAGCGTAATGGGTTAATCCCATATATGCAGGTCATTGTCTACTTTACTTTCACAGATCCCTGGGAGTCGTGACAACACACACACACACACACACACACACACACACACACACACACACACACACACACACACACACACACACACACACACACACACACACACACACACACACACACACACACACACACACACACACACACACACACACACACACACACACACACACACACACACACACACACACACACACACACACACACACACACACACACACACACACACACACACACACACACACACACACACACACACACACACACACACACACACACACACACACACACACACACACACACACACACACACACACACACACACACACACGCACGCACGCACGCGCACCAAAAGAAAACATTGCAAAGACAGGCGCGACACCGCAGCCGCGACACGTCTTGCTGTTGCACAACACAGTTGTCGCAGCGGTGTACAATGGTGGAAGTCAAATACACCTCCAAAGCACTCGTCATGAAGAACAGGACAGCACGTCCTCAGCGTGTCGCTGCAGTCGCTCAGCTGTTACGCTGCTCGGCTGCAGACCCTAAAAGACGCGGGTGTGATCCCGACCGCAAGAGAACCATATAGTGAGTGCTCAATAAAGAACCCCAGGTGGTCGAAATAACTCGGAGCACTCCACTACGGCATACCTCATAGCCTAAGTCGGTTCGGGACTTCCACTCAGTATAAAAAAGTAAGTACTCAATGTCCAATAACAAAGCCGCATTAGCACTGGCAAAACCGCTGCTGAGGATGTCTACGAGGCTCATTGAGCTCCGCATAGCTAAAGGAACTGCTAGCACAAGGTCCTTCAAGGAGTTTTTCAAAAGGTCTGACATCACCTTCTGCCAAGGACGATCTTAGTAACTCCAGTCCTAAAAGGACATCTGGTCTCGTGCCTCTTCGCGGTTAAGGACACACGCAAGACGTCCTGTTGCCACCAGCAGACTTCGTTCTTTACTTCCTGCAAATTCAGTTGAGTCTGGAGCCCGAGGGCGAACGCGCAAGCCTTGGGTAGGTTTAAAACCGACTGCGCAAAGTTCTTTTTGATTGCTTCGGTCGCCGTTTTCGCGAACGCGGAAGAGGGAAGATCACGAACCGACCTTCCTTGTCAGCCTGGAGAAGGCTGAGGTTCTCCCGCTGGTAGTGAGTGATGGACCAAAGCGCGAAGGCCTTTCTTCTTCTTTCTATGGCTATCTCTTGTCTTCATTAGGTAGTCAACGCCTTCAGAGACGCAGAACTCCAGGTCGCGGAGTGAAATACGTGATAGGAAATACTTTTCATCTTCGTTTGTATTCCAGTCCTTTTTTGCCGCAGTGTGATGAGTGGCGGAAAAAAGCAAACCCTGAAGGCTTGGCGTGGTATACCGGGTGACAACTTGAGACCTATTGACTTTGCTCCAAACATTTCACGTGAGACCACTAGTCAGAGCAGATGAAAGGCAAGCCGCATTTTTTACTCGTGCCGATGGTTGGATGGATATCACGCAAACATTTTTTTATCTCTGTGATTATCTGTAAAACTGTTCGTGTGCATCTTTCGTATTGGTGACAATAGCATACTTCCTGGGTTTTCGGTTTATAGTTTGGTTTATAGGGGTTTAACGTCCCAAAGGAACTCAAACTATGAGAGACGCCGTAGTGAAGGGCTCCGGAAATTTCGACCACCTGGGGTTCTTTAACGTGCACTAACATCGCACAGCACACGGGCCCCTAGAAATTTGTCTCCGTCGAAATTCGACTGCCGCGGCCGGGTTCGAACCCGCGTTTTTCGGGCCGGCAGCCGAGCGCTATAACCACTCAGCCACCGCGGCGGCACTTCCTGGGTTTTCATACTTGCTAATGAAATACACCGAAAAAAATTACTGAGGCTGCCTACAATCAACATTAAAACCATTCACAATACCCAGTTTGTCGCTGCGCAGACGCAAGAAATACGGCGCGGCGCACTCATTGTTTAATACTTGTGTCAGATACAACAATTCAGGACTACGGCATTTTTGAAAGGGAAAGGGTTTATGAACTCAGTTTTTTCATATTTTATAAGATTTTACTTTAACAATCAATTTACCCGAAGGGTTCACTTCGGCAGGCTTGCATTTTTTAGCTTCTACCATTTGTGCATTTGCCAAAAGCATTCTTCATTGGTTTTCTATATATGGAAATCTTAACTGTTCTATAGGAGCGATGGAAAAGCTTTAAAAGAAAGATTTTGCTACACATCCAAAGAACGGATTGGTTTGGTTTAATATGGTTCAACATCTCAAAGCGAGTCAGGCCATGAGGGACGCCGTAGTGGAGGGCTCCAGAAATTTCGACCACCTGGAGATCTTTAACATGCACTGACATCGCACTGTACACGGGCCTCTAGAATTTCTCCTCCATCGAAATTCGGCCGCCGTGGCCGGGATCGAATCCGCGTCTTTCGTGTCAGCAGCCGAACGCAATAACCACTGAGCCACCACGGCGACACATCCAGAAAATGAATCATTACCTTCCACACTTCTGGTAAAATAAATTCAATTTGAATTGAATATTCCCTCAAGACTACCTTAAAATTTTTCAATATTTTCATTTTTTGTCTAAGAATGTTTGACATTGTTCCCAAGAAATATATTTCTCTGCAATTATCCTAAAAGCCGATCTGTTAAAAGCAGGTGCACAAAAACAAGGACCTTAGACGGACATGGTCAAAAGCGACAAAAAAATGAGTGAACAGAAAACCGAGTTCCAACTTCAGTTTCAAGGAATTAAACTGAAACCTGCGACGCGCAATTCAACAAACAAAGGGCGTGAAACGACCACGCAACGCTCGCTGCGATCACCTTCGCCCCATGCCAGAGGCAGCAAGGCTAGCATTGTTCAAAAGCACCATTACCGGGAGAACGAAGCAACGCTCAGTTGACTTTGCTCCAACCGCTAGGAGAGAACCGGCGCTGACGTCTTAATTGGTTGAAAAATGGTACATATACGAAGAATCCTATCCCAGCCTTAACCGCAAGTATTCTTGTTGCTGTTCGCTATTTGCAGGAATTTCCGCACTCGGGATGAATTAACTACGATAAACAGATAAATACCTGCTAAACATCCGGTCCCACGATTCCTATTAATAGCTGCCCCTCGAAAATCTGGCAGCTCAATAGGTTTGTACACTGTTCAGGGGAATCCCCCAAGGTGGAGCAGATTTGTAATAAAGTACTTATTATTGATTAGCATCCACCCAAGCTCAGCTGTGCAGCTAAAAAGAAATCTGTATAGCTTTTGAAGAAATTTTATAGTTTCAAAACTCTTCCCGGACTGGGGTTCGAATCCAGGGACCACTGCCTTACTGGGGCAGTCGGTCTACAAACAGCGCTAACCGGGACGGCTAGTACACATCTTAGAGCGAGAGTTTATTGATCAACAACTCAAAGTAGGAGCTGCGGTAACCCCTAAACATTCTTTTTCCTTTCTTCTTGGAGCACTGCTTTCGCTAAACATTCGCACAGAGCCCGTGGCACGTTTTTCGAATTCAGCAAACCCCAGACATTCGGTTTCTCCAACCAAACTCCTCTTTCGGAAATATGCTTTCTGCGTGGCACTTCTGCCGCAGATTATTCCAAGCAAACGCGCTCACAGAGTCTGGGACTTGTTGACGCACAGGTAGCATAAATTAATTTTTTTGTGAAGCGCGTTTATGCATTAACAAGCGCAGAAAGGCGCTCCTATCGTCTTCAAAGAGTCAATCGCGCATCCCACAACACAACACAACAAAACACCAGCCACCACAATCACTTAATGACTGAACGCACAAGCTACCAAAACTACAGCCTAACGAATGAAACATATTCGCTGCCGGGCCGCTGTCCCTTTGCTTAGTGCCAAGCTGCGCCAAACGTGACGTCATGTTGCTCTCCATGGGCTGGGAGTGAAAGTCACCTGTTTGACATCGCGAATTGAAGGTAGGGAGGCTATCACTGGGATTCTTTTGCGCGAAGTTAAATTGCTATCAGGTGCAGCATTTGTTGTACACAATCCTGACTTCGAGAACAACTTACAGTACGAATTTCATGAACAGCTCTTAACATAAAAAAAAATCATCGGAGTTTTCAATTAAAAGAACCTCTAAGTGCAGTTTTTGTGCCCAATAAAACCATTTCGTACCCTGCGCCTATCCTCGTTGTAAACTGTCTCTCCATGGCTATGTTGTTGGTGCCCCAGTTTATTTCTATTTGAGCTCGGAAAAAATCTAGAAATTGTTAAAAAATATCACATACTTCCGCTGCCTCGAAGCCCACTAAACGCTTTTTGAGGAATATGCGGGCACTCACAAAGTAAAAGAAAGTGAGAATAGGCGCTTAGCATGGCTTGCGTAGACTTGTAATTTGTTTTGCAGGTAAATACTTTCTGCCATACCTGAGCAGTTAATAGGAGGCAAAATATTTGAGAACACAAAAGCCTCGAACCAAAAATGCGCACTTTTTGTCAAAAGAAATGAGCTGCTGCCACTACACTTTCCTCGAATGACTCCATCAATTTTTCATCCGAAGAGAACGAGCTAATACAGGCAGGCGGAATCAGTTTTCCGGCTCAAATCTAAGCCACCGCCCAGCATTTATTTGTACCCTGTTTACGTGGTGTCAGAAGTGTTGCGAGATGCAGGCGTCCCCTGGAAGGCCATAGTTGATGACTTCTGCTCACACACACTGCCACAATGTCTAATGCAGAAACTCATTCGATTTTTGTTGGCGGAAGGCGCAACAGAAAAGGAGAAGATCTTGCGACACTAATGGGCTCGGCGATGCGCGCCAAGGTAAGCGGTAGCTTGGACGGGACTGTGATGCACGCTGAGAGGTACGCGCCCTGCACTTACCGACAAACTGCGTTATTTTAATAGCGTAAATAAGAAGGCGTCGCCGGGTAGAAATGGCAAGGCGTGTAAGATTACGCAGAAGAGAGGGGAACAACATTTCTTGTTCATAGGTGTCATGGCAAGCTCAGTCCCAGAAGCTGTTGTTTGAGGGAGGTGCACAAACACCGAGAGGTAGATGCGATAAGCGTTTACAGGTAGGAATGAAACACACCATCCTGGAACTACACCTTAAGCATCGTTGTTAGTTACTGACTGTAAAAGCACTTTGCTCTCAGCTTCCGCACATATATATATATATATATATATATATATATATATATATATATATATATATATATATATATATATATATATATATATATATATATATATATATATATATATATATATATATATATATATATATAATATCACCAAAAATTGAAAAATTTAGCAGGATTTAATTTACGACGTCTCGGCTGATATATATATATATATATATATATATATATATATATATATATATATATATATATATATATATATATATATATATGAACTGAGGGGTTCGTTTGACAAACATATGAAGGAAGGACTGTGGGCTTCCTTCGTATATATATATAGGTAGAATGAATTAGGCGCTTCTCAAAGATACATTAATGTCGACGTTTCGACCGGGTGCAGGTCTTCCTCAAGACTGCAGTTACATCGCTTGAGATTGACGTTTTAAAGGTGTGGGAGCTGCATGCAGAGGATGGGGCGAAAGGAAAACAAACACGAAAACAGCAGCAACAGCCGGAAAAAGAAAAAAGGGGGGAGGTGAGCGGACAGGGACAAGATGAGGTAGGGAAAAAACCACAGGAGAAAGGTTTAGGAAAGTGGGGCGGAGGACCGGAGTAGGGCGACCACTCCAAAAGTAGAAAAGAGTGAGAAAGAAAGAAACAAACAAAATGTAAACATATGCCACATCGTCACTGCGGGGCTAGAGAGGCGCAACTTGTTTTTTTTTTCTACTTTGCCGTTACCGCCCTGCTAAGAGGCGCCTCCTTGGCCCCCCAGCAAAGGTGGTAGATATGTTTCGATTTTGTTCGGTTGTTTGTGTCTACAAAATATTTCATCTTCAGAAAATACCCGTCGTAATGGCACATTTCCTTGGCGTCCGGTTGGCGATTTCAATGTGGCTGGCTCAAACTAGGCCGAGCTTGCATATTTGTATATTTGGATCGAGGAGAAATAAAACAGCACTCGTATGCTTTGAAATCTGAGCGCACGATAATAAAACAGGCAGTCGAAGTGAATCCGGAGCCCTCCACTGTGGCGCCCCTCGAAGCATATGCATCGCTTCTGGATATTAAACTTAAAAGATCGCATAGAATTCAGGTTCTCCGAAAACTGTTTTCGTCGAAAAAAATGTCACCCTTTGCTGCAAATGCAACTGAATAATAATAATAATTGGTTTTCGGGGAAAGGAAATGGCGCAGTATCTGTCTCATATATCGTTGGACACCTGAACCGCGCCGTTAGGGAAGGAATAAGGGAGGGAGTGAAAGAAAAAAGGAAGAAGGAGATGCCTTAGTGGAGGGCTCCGGAATAATTTCGACCACCTGGGGATCTTTAACGTGCACTGACATCGCACAGCATACGCGCCTTAGCGTTTTTCCTCCATAAAAACGCAGCCGCCGCGGTCGGGTTCGCATCGTGAAATATATTATATTGATCAGTTACTCGGGAAGCACATCGTATCTATCCTTCGCTCTATATACGAAGATGCGGAGGGATATGAGATGAGATTGGGAGCCGCTGTGTGGGGCTTCAGGGGGCAGCTGTAGGGCAGGTGGTGGGAAAATGGTGCCTGCGCTCCTAGATGGCGAAATTGAAGCGGGGATGTGGGTTGCCTTATGGTGGGCGTAGGCTTCACGTAACTACGCTTCAAACCAACAACGCTGACATTTTCGCCAAGTGCCGCTGGTACTGCTGCCACCGTAAAAACTTCCAAATTCTGAGCCATTAAGCAGCCCATGTTTCCGTACCTCCACCCCACAACAGGTGAAGGCGATGAGGTCTCACTGCGAGCATGCTTTCAGTGCGCGCCACAGACTCCATCGTGAACCATATCACAGAAAATAGCTCCGGGCCTCCTCCTGAGCAATCAGCAAACCAATACTGAACAGTTTTAATTACCGTATACACTCGACTAAGGGCCGCTCCCTCCATCTTGGAAGCAAATAAATTGCAAAATAGATACGCGTAAAGGAAGTGTCCTTCATATGTGTATGGAAATGACTACAGCTGCCTGTTGTTATCATTGTTATCATCTTCCAGCATGCACGGCCGTGAAGATGCGTCCCATTTAAAGAATTCAGACGCCTGTACTTTCAGTAGAAGGAAACCGTGGATGGGAGCGGCGCAGCTGGTGTCACGTCAGGACGTCATGCGGGGGGCAAGTGTAGGGTACGATGGGGATGTGAATCGAGGATGGGGATGAGTGGGTGGGCTGCTCCTAGTTAGGGGGTGCAGTAGGGAGCTGTCTATTGGTTTTCCTTCCATAGGGTGAAGGAATCACTCACATAGGTTTCACACAGACGACGCCGGGTATATTCCCAAAGTGCCGTTTTCACGCTATCGTCTTGAACACGACTGACCAATGGGGCTTTCGCGCAAGGGTCTCAAAATTACGAAAAAAAAGTGTGGCCTTTAGTGAAGCGTATAGGGTAGAAGCTTTAGATAGCTGAGTTTAGCGTGTATTTCGAGTTAAATTTGAAGGAACACCCCATGCACGAGATCGTTCGAAAATTCCTGCTCTCAATGTACAGCACTAGCCCAAACTCCGCGACACCGCGCAAGCAATTTTCAAGAACTGGAATTCACTAAAAGGTAGAGGTTTCCGAATAGTAATTTTTCGAAAGTGAATCTAATACGACTAATGGTAGCTTTGGTACCGAATCGAATACGAAATATGTAGATAAAAACAGAATCTAATAATGCAGGGACCTAATCGAATACGAATCCCATGCTTGGGAATATTCGCACAAAACAAATATTCGCGCGAAAAAAATGTCAGTGGCAGCACTATAAATCACGAAGGTAAATCTGAAGCTTTCGAAAGACGCAACAGGTGATCATCACTAGAAGACAGGCAGCATGAAGGCATAAGTTTGCCTATACGATCGTCATGTCATATGCATATGAAAATTTCCTTTCGCTACTGATGAGAGTGGATAAATTAGCGTCAAATCTCAAAAGATGAGGAGGATGAGAGATTGAACCATAACATTCGATATACCTGGCTGAACCCTCTTATGCTGCCCACTGTTGAAGGCCAAATGCTTGAGCATTACGAATTACAACACACGAATAGGCCGCGTCACGGTGCTGAACCCTCCTACTCGCAGACACTGAGACACCTATCGCGGCAGCGTACAATGCGGCGTCGTAGTGGACCTTGTTTTTGAAACAGTTGTCGAAAGAAACTATGGCACATCCTATCAAATGTTTGTGCACATTATTCGAAAGCTATTTTCAAACTTAAGAGCGAATTCGATTCGTCTCTGATAGCTTTGAATATGCACAATTTCAGTTCGTCCATCGAATCGTATAGAAGGTTATTCGATTCGATGTTTGAAAAATTTTGAATATTCGAACAACTAAAACAACAAAGTGTATTCACGTTGAAAACATTATATCTAAACGCTCGAAAAATTAGAATTTTGATGTTCTATTTTTAGTCCGTTTTCAGTGCTTTATATGGTAAAGAGCGGTACAGTATGTCTTGGTACAGTATCGTATGGTATGTATGGTACGCTACGGTGCAGTGTGGTACGGTATGGTAATGTATGGTAGGTATGGTAAGTACGGTATATTACGGTATGGTAAGATATGGTATGGTAAGGCATGGGAAGGTATGCTAGGTATGCTAGGTACGCTAGGTATGCTAGGTAGGGTAGATATGGTAGGTATGGTAGGTACGGTACGGTACGGTGAGGCGTGGTATGGTATGGCATCATACGGTACGGTACGGTACGGCATGGCGTCACCACTTTACCGCCGCGAAGAGGTATACGTAGGTGTTGTGAACAAGGAGCTCCACAACGAGCACTCATATTACCATGATCAGGCTCCATCTCCTTGGGCCGGGTAGCTGAATTCCATACGCACTGATCCATCGCAGCGGGTGCATTCCATATTTCTTTTTTTGAGTGCAATTTATACTTCATTGTCTCTCTGTTCTCTATACTCTTAATTGTTAGTGGCACGTTTGTAAACATGCAAATTAACAAGTTTTAGGTCATTGCTGTAAACAATGTTGTCAGTCGATGCACTGCAGAAAATGGTTGTAAATACTAATGCTGTTCTTGAGGTCCTTTCATGCGACTTTTGCTCTGATTAGTTGAAGCCTGTTTTTGGACGTGAATTTATTTAGTTAGATGTCTCTAGTGTCGAGAATTTCGGGAGGAAAAGTGCTGGTCTAAAGACGGCTTTTTCTGCTCTCATTCTTCACCGTGTACTGCGCTCCTGGTGCAAATAAACCATTTGCGTGGCATTCTGGAAAGTCCGGTTATTATGCAGTAAAAAATATTAATGCAGTGTTAAGCAACATTGGTTTCGGCTTTCGTCGCCTCGATTTCAAAGTACTCCAGCATAACTTCTCGTAACTGTAGGGATGCCGTTATCTGCCGTTAACTACTGCATATAAGCGAGGCAGTCTAACGTAGTGATTCATGAGCGGGGTTGGTTCTCCTTCTACTTCATCAAGATTTTTGAAAAAGTAGGCATGCTAAGCACGGAATACAGCTGAACGCTCAAAGGCGGATGCACATAGATCGACCAAAGGAATTATTTCCAGGCAGGTGGTTGGGGGCCAGCAATTCTTTCATTTTTAGTTCTTGTATGAAAAGAAAAAGCAAGATACGTGAACCTACGCCGAGAGAAAGCTAAACTATCTTTAACAATATTTCATGCATAGTGCAGCAATATGCTGTTGAAAGGTTCTGATAATATCACACAAATAAAACTTGACGTCCTCATTTGCACGGCAGCATCACGAGTGAAGGTTTAAGCCTTCGAATGGCGTTGGCATTAGTCGCGAGAAAGGCGGAAAACAGTTGGTTCCTAATGTAATTGAGGCCTTCTAATTTCTTTTTTTTTTGCCGAGATGTACGCGTGAAGTGCCCGCTTACAATATGTTTAAACGATGCCGGATATCTGACACATTTTTCAACGCTTTTTAGAGGCGACGTTTAAAAGGAAGTGACAACTTTTTCCAAGCAATTTTTCAGAACCCTCGTTGTCTTGTTCTCGCAGCATGCTTCATGCTACAGAAGAACGCTGTCAAGATTGTCCGCAAGTCTTGGATAGATTTTCACCGCCACTTTACAGCCGGGGCATTTACCTATACGTCTTTGCACGTCGTCGTACAAATTCAGGCTTGGTTATTCAGTCGCTGCGTGAAAGAACAATATAAAGCGAAGATGTTAAAACAAAAGCCTGAAGAGAAGGCAGGGTTCAAAAGTTTTTTACATAGTTTCGTCTTTTGTTTATCACTTGTGGGCAGGAATTGCGACGAAGTAAGAAATTTCTACCTAGTTTGCAGCCCTTAAACACAGGCCGCACCCTATGAAAAATTTCAGAGCAAGACAAGGAGGGAAGTGTTGTTTCCTCTCAGTAAAAACAAAGCTTCTTACCGCTGTTCGAGCTTTCATTTGGTAAACTGCCGTGGCGTGCCTAGCGGATGTCCGCCGTGCCATCTGAGCACGTGCTTTCGCACTGAGTACCACAGAAGACAAGGGGCTGTGGCGTAACTGCCATAACAAGAACAAAAGAGAATGACGACCATAATCATCTGCAGGCGACGAGCGCAGAAAAAGATACCTGTAGTTTAAGCGGTAGCTCCCACTTCTGCCCCTTCCGAAAGAGGAGACGGTAAACCGACTAAATGGAGGTTTGGAGGAGCAAAAATACGTTCTGTAGTTGAGATAAGTGGGAACGCAATAATGGGGAATTGCCTCGAGGACATGGTAAATTGCTAGGCGCGTCCGGAAAGTAAGCGTACACCACGCGCCATTCGGACAGTTACAAAGCTAGTCGACAGGTGGGAGCACTGTCACATACTCCGAACACCAGCGAATTGCCCAGTGGCGCACTTTACGAACATTTACGCTGATCCAGACTCCCGCCGAATTCGGGGTGCAATCCTTGATGACATTCCTCCATGCGCGCAAGACATGAACTGCCACCGGCCAATTACAGTCGGAATTGTGCTGTTTCCGATGACGTCAAGACCTGCGCTGTTTCCGATGACGTCAAGAATTGACAGAATGTGGAGAACTGGTGCAGTGAATTCTCGGAAGGCAGAGCCGCTGTTCATGATGAACAAGGAGCGGGAGCCAGTCTGTTGTCACTGATGACTTTCTTTGCGAAATCTAAGACAGAATTCGTTCGAACAGACGTGATTTACGTCAGAGGTGTACGCATCAAGCAACTGTTGGTGAAAGGTGACTTTATTAATGGCATACAATTTATTTTTAGAAATGACTCTTCCTATAATTACTAAAGTCAATTCTTAGCACAAAAGTTGATCACACGCATAATATTAGGTACAAAACAAAGAGGCTTCCAAAAATAGTGCTCATTATCACAATCAAGTTATCGAGATTTTTAATAAACATGAAAATTTACAAAGTTCAGTCAACTCATCTGGTAAGCTTAAAACATTTTTAGAGCTTTCATTCTATTAACAGCATGTTATCTTAAGGAATAGAATATAACTGTTCGTTAATGTTCGCCCTGTGAATAAGTATGAAGTTATTTGTTCACCATTTATGCTTCCCGGTGCTGAATTTTACGTGAACTGTGCGTTGCCACACAGCTGCTTATTTCAGTTCTGAGTTACATTTAGAATTTAGCCGCCGCAGTTGCCCAGTGTTTATGGTGCTCGGCTGCTGACTAGAAAGACGCCGTTTCGACCCCAGCAGCGGCTGTCACATTTCGATGATGGCTAAATGCTACATACCCGTGTACTGTGCGATGTCAGTGAGCGTTAAAGAATCACAGGTGGTAGAAATTATCCTGAGCTTTTCACTTCGGCGTCCCTCATAACCTGAGACCCTTTGGCACGGTTAACCCCAAACAACTTGACTAAATTCCGAAATTTAGAATTTCTGACTAGGTTTTGCAGTGCCATGTCATCCACATATGAATGAGATGTTAATTTGTGCATTGCTCCCTATGTTGTTGTTTTTTTGGCTGATGTATCCTAAGGGTCCTTTCTTTCGGCTGTGTGCTAAGAGATGGATCTCAGTTTGCATGCAAACTGGTTTATGGTATATGGGGGTTTAACGTCCCAAAGCAACTCAGGCTATGAGGGACGCCGTAGTGAAGGGCTCCGGAAATTTCGACCACCTGGGGTTTTTTAACGTGCACTGACATCGCACAGTACACGGGCCTCTAGAATTTGGCCTCCATCGAAATTCGACCGCCGCGGCCGGGATCGAACTCGCGTCTTTCGGGCCAGCAGCCGAGCGCCATAACCACTCAACCACCACGGCGGCGTTATTTTGCATGCATGCAAAGTGAATCGTATGATATTCATCTACTTTTTTTCGTGTACTGCAGCCTCGCCTGAGTCTATGGCAGACAGAGATAAGGAAGCAACACACAAACTCAATCCCAATGAGACGAATAAAATACACTGCGATAGAACAAAGAGAGAAGTGGAAAAAAGCTTAAATCATAAACATGGGAGTCTAATATTCTTTAAAACGTATAGACGGACTGTGGCTAGGAAGGCCGTTCCAGATGCCTCTAGTGCGCGCAGGAAAACTGTGAGAAAGTAATTACGAGGATTGAAATATTAAATGCCTATCTCGCGATAGCTCCGTTATGATAATGGTTTGGATAGTTTTAACCAGCTGCCACTTCAGTCAAATCGCGGGGCGTTAATTAACACATTCAGCAACTTTAAACACAACGTACGATGACACAAGGAAAGTGGAGTGAGCCCCAGATCAGGCAGAGGAGGAAAAAAGCAAAAAGTTGGTCGTAACGGGGAAATTTGAAATATGCAGGCCATTTTCTGAACACATCTTGATTCATTTATTATTCACAAGCTTTCTGAGGTTCCTTAAGACGCAGCCGTATTGTAGCATTCGTATCACTGTTTTGTGCGCAAGGAACTTGGTGCCTCGTGGAACAATACGCTGAGTGCAGAGTAAGGATCAGATTCTTTCAATAGACTACTTAAAAATCGGATCGGTGTTTTTTACCGCGACATAACTAAGGCCGAGGTATCTGGTAAATATCTTTAAACGATCGTAGGAACAAGGAATCATAAGCGGGCCTGGAAAACATCAAAAAATTTTCGAAAAAATACATGTTGATTTCCTATGTAGCAAGCCGCTTATAAAAGTTTCAGAAGGACTTGTAAATAAGTTAATGCTCGGCGGGTGTTATAAGTATTGTTATGTAGCTTGTAATGCAAGGAAATGTATTCATTCTTAACTAAGGGTAAATTGTCGAGTGAAGAGGTGCAGAAGCCTCCTATGGGTTTCTACATCAGCATCCGTCTGTTAAGGATAATAATAATAATAATAATAATAATAATAATAATAATAATAATAATAATAATAATAATAATAATAATTTATTTCCAAGCAAATGTAGATAATATAAAAAGGTTTCATTAGTTTATTCGATGAGAATAATATGTGATTGCCTATGAGGCGGCGATTACATTTTACTCTAAAAATACTTAACTTCCGAGCCTCGGTTAAAAGAGAAAAAGACCCATGTTTAAGCCCATCAGCCACATGCTAAGCTGCAGTAGCGCCACAGCGCGATGCAGCCATTTTGTGGTAAGTAGTTTAGAAGTAAACATTAAGACATTATTGCGCTACCTCAATGCTGACCTGGACAATAGGTAAAATTTATCCGTGTTCTTACATCACGCATATACAACAAATGACTTGGTTGCAAAATGCGCTTAATGCCTACAATAAATAAACCTAGGCCGCTGTCTTTCAGTTCGCGAACTACCGCCTGTGTGCCGGCTGGTTTTTCCGCATATTATATAGAGATTGAGAGCGCAGTGATTATGGCTTCATGGTGCCTGTAGACTCGGTGGTCTACGTTGCTAAACAAATAAACTGCGTGGCAGGAAAAGGGAATGCCCAAGGTCATGTATCAAGAAAATACTTTAGAGCGTGACAGAGATAGGCGGAAGAATAGCGGCAAGGTCTCGTTTGCACCATTCGCTGTGGCTGTCCTCGACGTGCACGGGAGTGATGCGACGAAGCGCCTCTCTCAACTGACTTCCCGTCGGTGGCAAGACGCTTTAGGCGGACCACTGCAGAGCGTTTGCGACTCGCGCCCAGGACGTCATCCTGCGTCTTCATCGCTTGTGTTTCGGTGTTCATTCGCTCTCGGTGCGAATGCGCATGTCAAAGTACAGCGGCAGTGAATTTCCTTACTCCTAGCAGAAACTCTTTAATCTCAGCGTCGTTTCTAGCGACTTGGAAGCACGCGAGTGACGGATAGTTTTCTTCCTCTCGTCGCCTGGTCTTGTATTTTTTTCTTGTCTAAACTTTTCGCCTTCAATGCGTCCACTGCTATCTACGAGATGTTGCCACACTTCATCTTTAGCCGTAAAAACTGCGCTGGTGGCAATGTGCCTGATGATGCTCCCAGTCGCCTTCACTCAGTGGTCGACAGCGGAGAATACATCAGTGGTCGGTTTCAGAGACGAGGCGGCCGCCCCACTAGTAGCGACGGAAATGACAGCGGTACCGGCTAAGCAAAGGGACAGCGTGGAGTACGCTCAAGCACTGCGGGATGTCGTGGCCTGCGGCATGTCCAGCATACCGGCGTCGATACGGAAGAAGCTACTCGCCGCGGAGATCGGCCCCGAGTGCAGTATCGCCCTACTCCGGACCATGCGTGCTTTCCAGAATCTCGAGCCTTGGGCGCTGAGGTGTGAGTGCTGAATTCATCTTTATTTTTCCCTTTTCCTTCCTTTCTGAAAGCGCAGACGCCTTTCAGCGGGGTATGAGCAGGGGGACACAATTAGTCTAGATAGCACAAGCAAAGTAGTATGAGTGGAAGACGTGACATTGCCCTGATTTCTTCAAAATGCACTTTACCAAGAAAGGAAGCCGGCATCGGTCTTAATTATAACACTGTCCATTGGCGGCAACTACAACTACAGTCTTCAATACGAAAAAGTCACGTGTTGTACCATATTATGCTACAATTATAATTTTTTTTTCAGAAAGTATCTACCTCCCGAGATACAAATGAGGCTTTCTGTAAGTGTAGTGCCGCATTTTCCGTCGTTTTTATGCGCGTTAGTTTCTTTGCAGTGAGGTAGACGTGAAAATTACCAATTCGCTCATAATAGCGCGCGTGGCATTCGCGTATAACGTCAAATAGCTAGTGTTATCCTGGCAGTCTGATCTTGGTCATGAGAAAACGCTACGCCCATTTCTTTTTATGCATCATGTTTTATTATGGATACCCTTGAGACGAGAACCATTAAAACTTCAAGCAGCTGCTTCTACTCATGTACCATAAATTCCGGTGAAAGTCAAAATTTCGGAACCCGCGCGCTATATATGGCGCGCACAGTACAGCACTTTTTTTTAATATCTCCAATATGTGAAATGCCGGACTCCATTATATGAACTGTTAGCGGACTGTGTGCCAGGTGGAGCAATGTAGCGGGTGTCGCTTATGTATTGGGTGCGGCCGGTGTACAGGGTGCGGTATGCACCAGGTGCAGCTATGTACCGGGTGCGACATATGTACCAGGAGCTGAGTGCAGGTATGTACCAGAGGAGGAGGAAAAGCTTTTATTAAGTACAGTGTGCTTGCCTTCCTGAGTGGCGTCCTAAGTCCAGGGTTCCATGCGCCACCGCAATCCTGCAGGCCCGCTAGAGCAGCTGTCGCTGATCTTGCGGGTCCGTGCTTGTCAAAGCGGACAGTCTAGTAAAAAAGGCGACAAACCTAATAACTCAACCACCCCCTGCCCTCGCACGATTGTCAGCCGGTGGCCTGAAAATCAGAGTTAGAGCTGATAAGTGACAGAAGCGAAAATAAGATTCAGGGAGGAACGGCAGGAATTACTCAAAGCACAGTAGCTTGGCGTTTAAGGTTGTTTAACGTCTTGGCTTATCCTTGACCAGCTGGATCACCAGGTGGCAAAAGAATCAGTCGCAAGAAAAGGCCACCTGCGAGAGGGCCAAAATGAGCACGAAAACGGCCTGGATGTCGGACTGGATGGTGGCCTGATGTACCACAGTCCTTAGTTTGTTTTACACCACGAAACTATGTGCCGGAGCGCACTCAGCGGATCCGGACAGTGGTGCCACCTATGTTGTGTTTCCAGGTTCTCGGGAGAGAGTGAGGCTGTTCCTGCAGCAACACATTGCCCAGCGATGAAAAACACTTTGCACATCACGCGCATAGCAGCTGGCAGTGGCCTTTAGTGCCCATTGTATTTCCGCGCCTATACAGAGTCGAAGAATCGCTATTCAACTTTCCTCGAATTTCATTTCTTCGCACACCAAACCTTCTTCAGCGTCCTTTTGAGGCTAGCGGTATCTAAATATATAAATAATGAGTTAATAATTAAGCAAAATTCTAACAATGAGACGGAATCCAAAGCGTGCTTATTCCTCATAGAACATTTGAGATACAGCTGCAGTAGTAGACGCTAAACAGACAATCGCGAATATTGCCTTTCAAGTGCCACACTGCATAAGTACGTTGATGTGATTCGCCGTCGTTTTTTCTTACATTTTCTTTTTTCTACATCGTAAATGAAGCAGTGTTGCTGTAATATAGAGTAAGTTGATTCATCTCTATTTTTAAAGCATTTTTTTCTTGACTACACTTATGAAACCGAAGCGGTTAATTTATTCACTTATTGCTTTTAGTTTTTCTTTATCCTATACTCAGGTTTCTTAGGCGCTTATCCGCCAGGCTCAGATTAACACTGCAAAGCCACGAGTGGCGCTGCTCCTGTAGTGGAGGATGTCTTACATTCACCGTGACCGCAATTTCCTTTCGGCACATGTGCAAAGCATCGGCACTGTATCACAATGTCAGGTCCCAAAACCTCGCCAGAGAGTGATGTGATAAATTAAGCAATGATGAACTTGATAAGGCGACATATGGCGAAGACTGGTAAAGGATCAAATAATTTCAGCTCACAGAGTTTACCGATGCGAACGATACATGAGCATCATAAATGTTGTACATTCCCGGTAAGTATTGTTTGAGAATCTTCTTTTTACGTACAATGCATTACCAATTTATCTGTTATTTTCAATTATAAAAAAAACACTCTTTCACGCTTTCTGGCTTTTTCGAGAACAAATCCTACCTGCTTTCGTAGGTTGCACGCATGAGAACATTTACGAGTGTGTGTTGAATGTAAATTTCACATCTTTCTCTCCACTTTCCGTGGTTTTGAACGTTGGAGCCTTTGTGCTCTGGTACTCACTAGGGCGGACGCCAACTCACAAATAGACGCACACATTGCACTCAGTCCGATGTGTGCTCGGGTCTGATAGGAAATGGATGAATGTCAATGGTACGCATATTTGCTTCGCGCTCTAAGCATACTAGATTCTCGTCTGTCTCGTTAAATAGTAATCAGTGTTTTATTTCAGCTTGCTCAAATTTGAGTTTGAGAGGGACTAAGGGCACGTGAAACAAATACCTGGTGTGATACATCGGGCTGCCACGACGCTTTTAACACATATACATACGTTTTTATCGTCTCTGTTTTAAATGCCTTATGGACTTTTTGTCCATTCGACACTCTGCACTGTTCGGTTACCGCCTCTCCTAGGCGATCATTAATGGCCTTTGCGAAGCCACAAACCGGAGACGTGGCGACAGCGACTCGTGACAAACTTCATCATTCACAGAGGTCCGCGGAATGCCAAGATGTCTCCTAAGGCTCTTTCGTGGCGAAATTTGTAGACTATATGACTGTGACACGGATGGCGAATTTAGACAATGTTCGCGCCATAAATTAAACGTGCACTGAAGACCACACACAGTGTGGGTTTTATTTATGCTGCGAATCTTTTTTGCACTATGGATAGCAACCATTTAGTCCAAACCACCGTGGTAGTAAATTTAGTGGTACGCTGTAAGTTATTTGGCTCACAATCCCCGCTTCATGGAGTACGACCATTAAGGAAGAATTATTCCCCAATTGTTCGCTTTGCGATTCAGAGGATCGCAATGAGGTCAGTAATATGCAGTATATGAGTGAGTTTTCAGACCGTCTTCATCGGAGGCAGGGGCCGAGAAGTATGCCAGGAAAACACTTATTACTAATTTGGCGAATCGACGAACTACGGCAGCGAAGTAATTAGGCAGGCTTAACGCCTCCTTTTACTTAGGAATGAAACGATGCCGTGATTGTCCGCCGATACAGTGAAGCCTACACTTAGAAGGTAATATTCTACGTTTATTAACGCCCTCTCAACCTGCGAATTCTTGTGCCAGCAGCCGTTAAACCAAACGGAAATGTAGTCTGCCCCCACTGAGATGCGGACTATCCAACCGGTTTGTTTCAAGGCCATTGCAAGACAAGCCATTGCAACGTTAATTGCTGTGGTGAATCTAAAACTTCTCTGAGGGACACTTAGCAATACACCTCGTTCCAAAATTAAAGGGCGGCCTCACCGTTCCATTACCGGCCGATGAAAGACAAACAGCATATTACTCGCATAAACGGGCCATTTACACCCATGCCTTGCAGACTACTCACAAGGTTAGCATGAGCAGAGTATCCGGAGGTCAGCAGATCAGATAAGTGCGCACTTTATCGCCCTTGAGAGTTTCTAAATATGAGAGTGCAGTTGTAGCCTGACTGGACCGATTAATCTGCGAATCAGTGCGTGCTAGTCTATCGCCGTGCCGCCAGTTTTATTATCTGCCAGGCGCCTAAAACCGAGAACAAATGAGAGCTTAGCGCATCCAACTACGCCACCGAGGAAACGTCACTCGGCACGGCATATGTCACGCGACTTTTTACCACCTCCAGCTGTTGCTCGCACTTGCAGGCATAAGAAATTGGACTGCTCTATTACATGCATACGCCAACTTTCCTCTGCTGTTCGTCTTAAGGGGCCTTCCACAACAGCCAATATATTCCTTCATTGCTATCTTCTTCGATATGATTTTCTTTTCTGTAACTTATATAGTCAAGCGCACCTAGGTAAAATTGATAAGTTCATTCGCAGCTTACGCTTCATATAGCAGCTGCTGCGCTGAGAGAGTCACCCGACCCTCCTCTCCTCGTTTTAGCGCGCTCCGCCGACCCCTGCATAAGCTGCGCAGCCGCGTCACGTGACCCTCTTCGTCTCAGCCAATTAGCGCGCGCGCTCTCCTCTCCTCCTCGCTCCGCACTTGTTTTTTTTTTTTTTATCATGCTTCAATTCAGAAACGGACGCCTTTTTCGCTAGGGAACGTTTAGTGCTATTGCACCAAGAGCAACAATACGTTGCCAGCGGAATCCGAACCCACGACCATCGACATTCGCGCACGGTGCTCTGCCAATTGAGCTACGGTGGTGGCTGCCCAATATCCTACTTTAGGGGGAATATATGTGTAGTGTAACCCAACCTTGAGAGTGTTCACCCGAGCCACCCTCGTCCGATGCGGTGGACGCAGTAGTCCCTGTATTACCCTCGACTGTTACGCGGACCGTGACGCTCGGTGTATTATAGTTAGCTGGCTTTTACTCATTATATTTGGTACAGGTGTTGTGTGCGCTTCCTTAGTTTCTACAAAATGTCATTAATTTTCTCGGGACTGCAAAATAGACATCGCTGTTACAACTTCTTGAAAACAAACCGCCCACGCACGGCTTTTCTAATCGCATAGTAATTAAAATCGCTGCTTCTAAACTTTATATGCTTAAACTCCAAGAGCAAGTCACTAATCAGAAGCAAAGAGACATGTCAGTGCGATAACGAGCGAAGAAGGATGCAGATAATCTTCGTGAATATTTTGTGCTGTAATCTTTGCAAATTACCTCTAGTACGCACAATAGAGCTGCATTCGTCACGAAAGTACCTCCAACAATAGATTCCGAGATTCTATTACCATAATCCGTTGTCAGTTATTTTAAGCTGGGCCCTGAATTTTTTTCAACTACTTTTTGTTTCGGGCTCCTTCCAACCGTTTAATCTGCCTCATTATGGGGCATAAAAATAGTTTCCACGCAGTCGCCAGCAGTGCCATGCTAAAACACACGGGTGTCACGTCCGCATTAGGTTCCACGCTCCCTCCTCTATGAGCAATAATAATTATTTTTTGAGGAAAGGAAATCACGCAGAAACTGACTCACATATCTCGGTGGACACCCGAACCCTGCCGTAAGGGAAGGGATAAAGGAGGGAGTGAAAAGAAGAAAGCAAGAAGAGGTGCCGTAGTGGAGGGCTCCGGAATAATTTCGACCACCTGGGGATCTTCAACGTGCACTGACATCGCACAGCACACGGGCGCCTTAGCGTATTGCTTTCATAAAAACGCAGCCGGTGCGGTCGGGTCCTTTTTGAGAAGTGAATAACAACTGGAGACCTGCTCATCTTTGCCATTAACGCGGAGTCAAGTCGGCCTGGGTTTGGAGGCATATTAAAACTGGCGCATGTCTCTTTCTTTTTAACGTGTACCTATTTTTATTGCTATTTCATAAATTTTATTGTATATATTTTGTGACTAAAAGAAAGATGGTCGATCGGTTTATGGGGTTTAAAGTCCCAAATCGGCTGAGGCTATCAGGGTGCCGTAGTGGAGGGCTCTGCATAATTTCAGCCAGCTAGAGTTCTTCAACATGCACTGACATCGCACTGTACACGGTCCTCTAGTATTTCGTCACCAACGACTGGGATCAAAAGCGCGTGTTTCGCGTCAGCAGCCGAGCACCACACCGATTGAGTGCCAGGGGAGGCTTGGAAAAGAAAGGAAAATGCACCTCTATCAATAATATTTATTTTATAAGACTATATGCCTCAGCTTTTATCCCCGTTCACCGGAGAGCGCCACGCGCCTCGCTGCCAGCAACCAAATCCAAGGCAAAGTACTTGCGTCAGAGTAGACAGAGCAGACGAGAGTACGTGACTCGTCGCAGTGCGCAAACGACTGGGACAAACCAGCTATGCAGCAACGGATGTATGTAAGGAGTGGTTACCTCTTGTGAAACCGAGGCCACTCAATGTCATTGCAATCAGCTTGCGACAGTCACGTTCGCGCGGCGTAGTGTCACAACAGATATTTCTTGCCAGGAAAGTCGTTACCTTTGACGGCTCGAAAAACGGGTCTCGAGTATGCATTTGTGCCAACCATTGCTTTGGTGTTTGCGAGAGCCGCGGGCGTCCGCTTGCCGCAAATAATAATTCAATAGAGCGCGTAAGCTTTTACTCGGAATTGCAAGTCTTAGTATCATGAACCCACTCTGACAACGAGATCTTCTATGTGCGCACAGCAGGAAGAGACGCCTCTCTATTTTTTTATTTACTGTGAGAGTTGGTTGTTAGATATTTAGCCACTGGAACAAGAGCTCTTACTTCTTACTAGTTGCGAAACTTTCCATAACAAAAATCGGTAATATGATTGGGCCAAACTTGAAGTGCATGAACTTTTCAGACGCTCTTCGCCAATAACCCAATTATTGTTGTCATTATTTCATCATTTACCGTCCCGTAAAGACCCCTGCGAGGCGCAATACATAAAGGGGGGGGGGGGGGCAGAAAATCGATAGGCTACAATCAGTATCACAGTCGCAGTCAGGCGGGATACAAACACTTGGACAGCGCGATTGTTGATAAACGCGAGACAGCATTACAACAAAAGATGTGAAACAGAAACAGTAACAAATATTCGTAGATATAACAGTCGCAGAGATAAAGGAAGAGGTAAAGCAAGCAAAAAAAATGTCTTGAGAAGATTTAGGCGACAATGGTCGGAAGCAAGCGGAACGAAAGGTAATTCTCAAGTCCCCGCAAGGCGGCCACTGGGACTAGTCACTTTTTTTTTTTTGACGCGGAATTTATGTAAACTGTCCGGAGACGAGGGCAGACACAGAAGAAGCGTTCATGGGAATAGTGGATGAATGAAATTACACATGTATCTCGAAATAACGGGGCTAGAAAAACGGTTTGCTGATCGCGTTTTTCTAGCATGCATTGCCAGCACTTATCTGTACTTCTCAACGCATGCAGTTCATTTTGTTTCTGTTTTACCCTTGATTATCGTATTCTTCGGCACTTTGAACTTAAGTTCTGGCCCGACATTTACTTTTTGTATTTTTTGGACATGAAGTGCGTCAAGCAAGTTTCCTTCGTTTGTTTGTTTTTTTCTTTTTGACGGCGCTTTCGCAGGACCTGAAGAAATGTCCTGTGATGACCTTTCGGCTCTCGAGAAACTCTCAGGTGCTGTTCTAAAGCTAATTGCCATGTCATATAGCTTTGTTAGGTAAAAGTTCACGTAATTCCTTTAAAGGAATTAGAAATGCGTGTATGCCTCATTAGGCTGGTTGTACAGGCTATTGCAGGTAACGTGTGTGAACCATTTGAAGACTAGAACGCGCTACACGAAGACTCAGCTCGTGCAGGGTTGCAGGGAGAAAATTTTTAGAACCGGTGTGATTTTTTACTGCCGAAAAAAATATCACCACACTTGCATAGCGTTAGCGCGAAAGTTTGAATTTAAAAGTTCTAGAACCCGTTAACAAATGAGCATTTTAGTTCTTCGAAACGTAACATTTAGCGCGGTTACTTTTCTTTTAGAGGTGGAATAAACCCCGCGAAGTTTAAAGCTCAAGGCAAAAAAATCTCGTGATACTAACAAGCAGTGGATGAACAGGCCACTGGTACCAAAGTTGGCTCCCGGCACAGCACGGGCAAGTGGTTTTGTTAGAAATCTGATGCTGCAGAGGGGGGCGACAGTGCCGTGTCTATATATGTTACGGGCGTGCAATGCAAAAAGCTGTCGGCTATTTCTCACAGGACAGTAGAAAATTTCGAGCCGTAGGTTGCAACAGTAAAAAACTCTAACGCTGTAACACCAGGACTCCTGAAATGAGCATTCGATGGATCAGGGGTTCATATCCTTTTAATTTAAAAAATACTCATGGGAATATACCCGGAGAAAGAAAATATTACTGGCACCAAAAAGTTTCCACTCGAGTATGCTAAAAACTAACTCTTTTGGATAATACTATTTTCTGCGTTCACTTTTCTACATAAATATCATTCCAGAGACGATATTAAAAATGCTTAATTCGTCTCAAACGCACAATGAACAGTAAACGGCAGCACAATTTCTTAAAAACCTTCGAACTTGGAATGCAGACGACCTTATAAAATTCGCGCCTGCATGGTTTGCGAATTATGCTAACGTTCTTTAGTTTCATTGCTCACAACTGCGTGCTAGTTTAATCTTCGCAGAGTGCGCTGTCATATGTTAAAACTTGATAATACTTAGGTGAATGAGCGACGTTTGTGAAGGGTAAAATAAGCTGGTAGTCAACGCCTGTATTCCTCGCATCGTATCTCGCGTTGTCTATGTTGTTAGCATGGCGGTTAGTCACTTTCAATCTCGAACAAGACCAAGATATTTTGAAAATAATACTTTTTTTTAACCCCGTAGCAAACAAACCGCCTTTAAAAAAACTTCAGACCCCTTACAAAGTAGCAGGGCTTACGAAACAGCACAAAACCACGGTATTATGTGCAATTCTCTTTTTTTTTTCCCTCGCAAATATTTCCTTGCCGTGTCGCAGGAATTCACGACAGGTAAAACCTTTGAGATATAAGCGGTTATAAAGCGAAAATTCCAAGTTTTCCGATGTGGTCACGGAGCCTTTCTCCACAGTGGTTTCTATAAACGACTTCGTATGTGTCTGCGTCAAAGATAACAAGTCAATATTGTTCACCGCAGTCTGCCTTTTGGAACGAATCCAAGGGTCTGCCAGTTTCTTTGTATCCTTCTTCGGAGTTCGCAGGGGTTTTCAGATGCAACGATACTCTCAGGGGGAGACAGCTGATGGCTTGTCTATGTACGTGCTGCTGTATCATAAAACGAAGAAACGGTTTGGATTGCCGACGCAAAACAGCCCGTAATGGTGGATGGTCTCGCGGCCGTAATGACTGTTGCGGCGTACGCCAAGGCAAATGGCTGCTCGCACGCGTATCCAATATACTATGATCAGCGTGCCCCCGCCGTTACCGACAAACTCGTGTAGGACTGTCCTGCACTCCGTTATTTTAACAGCGTAAAGGGTAGGGCGGAGCTGTCTGGAAATGATTAGTTATGGAGGAACGTTTAGAATGCAGGCGCGCATGTCATCTTTGTCACGATGAATGTAGAGTGTAGGGTTGGGGGATGTTTCTTATTATGCGGCGATAGGTGCTATCGGTCTTTGCACATCTTAACAAGATATATCACATCTTAATAAACGTTTTAACAAGCTCTGACCGAGTAAGGACATCCAGAAAGTAAAAAGCACTGCCATATGTTTCGGACATGTAATTAAACAGTATTGTTGGTCGTGAAGTTTAGTGAAAAAGAATATCTTAAGTTGGTTCTCACTCATATCATCTGTGAAAAATATTTATCGACTGCAGGTTGGCTGTGTTAAGCAAAAAGCTTCTATAGTAGTGTTATATAGCACTGATGGAAACAAACGACTTTAGATTCTAGGTTTTACAGAACGGAGTGTCTCCTGCACTCTACACAAAGTGCTCACTGTACTAAACATGTGTCGTACGACAGCGTAGTTGAAAACATCTTGCGCATTGCAGCGGTGCTAAGCGCGTGTTGAAATCTTATTCCCTTTCAGAAGGCGAGCCCAACATCTCTCCAGGGTGCTATTGCCATCAATGTGTTCAAACGACCGCAATATTTTTTGACATTGTTATGTTGTTTGTTCACTTCAGTTTGAGAAAATATATGACACACTGTAGTCGATTTTAAGAGAATTCTCAAATCTTCCGTGTGTGCCACACGACATGTGACAATGGCTAAAAAACACAAGTTCTTTTTTTCTTTATTTCCGTGCATTTACGGCCATTGGAGATCTTTTGCAACGAGTTACCGAGAAAATTTCATGTGATTTTTTTTTCTTCTAACCAAATCAAAATGCATGTAATTTAGGAATTGGTAGCAAATAAATCGTGATCTATCTGGTGTTGTTTCTGACTCAAATCAAGTAAAATCAATGTTTATTCATCTTTGTTTAGCACATGAGTTTTCCTGTCCGACCTAAGCACAGAGTGCTTGTTGGTTGTTAAGGTAGTACGGTGAATCACCGAATGTGTACAAAACAATTACACATAAAGCAATGACATTAGGCACACCAGCATATGCATATTAGGCAAAAAAGATAAGGAATATGTATACATATAGAGCAAATAGGAATACAACTAAAAAAAGGCAACCAAAAATGAAAAGAGTACCTCATAACAGCTCGAAATGTGCCATATCTAAACAAATCTAAAATGTGAAGAAAAACAGGGAAAGTGGAATACAGCATGCAAGAGGCCGTCAGTGATTTATCTGCAAGAATGAGCACCATTTTCTTATAGATTTAGTCAATTTACGTTTAGTTATGAAATGAAAAAACTCTTCGCCATGTTCATTGAAATATGTAAAAACAAACGATGTCAAACTACACTTCGGCTTCGCCGCAAAGTCATAATATTAAAGCAAAATAAAAGTAAGCTGTAGCATTCGGATGCCTTCTCAGTATAGAATCGCAGAGGACGCAGCAAGTTTAATCTCATAAAAGTTTGTTTACACGTATAAATAACTTCTGGAGCCTGGAAGGTAATTGCAATGCTGTATAGCGCTGAGTACATTCACTGCACTTCATCGCAGGCAAGATGAATGCTGGCTTCCTTACATGCGAGCACGCGGATCGCGCAATACACGGATATAAAGTTCTCTCTCTCGTTCAGAGCAAATAGCCGAGAAATCCTGGGGAGTTTAAGTACTTGCTTTTAGCAAAGAGATTATGACGTACATACTTGCAATGTAGATTTTCGCTGTCATTGGATTGCTTACAAGTATTAATTTATGTCAGCGTACCGTAAACATAAAAACAAACGATGTCAATGCGCTGTACTTCGTTTTCAAGATATTTCTTAGGCTGTATACGGGGAACGCCTTGGACGCACTCTGTGTAATTTAGGCACAATAAAATCAGCTAGGAGCTAAAAGGCTTTTCTGAAATGTATGTAGATCCTTACCATATTTCCTTTTTGCTAGTAGCTTCTAATGTGACTTCTTTTAGCCTTAGTAACAGCGTACTCTGTTCATCGGTGCCTTCTGACACCATGTTAAAATTCGAGAAATAAGGTGGTGGCATAAATAATCAGGTAACTCGAATGGGTATTATTTTTCGATCCCTTTCGAAGAAATCAGGAAAATGAAAATATGACGATACCTCCCGTACGTACGCCCTTTGTAAAAAGTTTGGAGCCCAGGGGGTTTGCTACTGGGCAACACCGTGTGGTTCATAATGCATCCCCAGCGTTCCACACTTCTTCAAGGTAAGAACATTTCTGGTCCGGCCTCCTCTAATGTGTAGGACTTCACAGAATGCTATAGAAGTCTGACTACCGGGCTTTGAAGTAAACCCCCTGAGATCTAAACCTTTGACAAAGACTGTACTTTAGTGCCCGTGTTTAAATATAGCTATCAGACGAATAACCTGCATTTGTAGGGGGCTAGTTGGTCGTACATAGACTGGGGAGCGCTACAATCAAGACAAGGAGACAACACCACATAAGAATACCACGAGACACGAGCGCTCGTGTCTCTTGTTGTGTTGTTATGTGGTGTTGTCCCCTTGTCTTTATTGTAGCGCTCCCCAGTCTCAACCTGCATTTCTTTAGGGAATGTGCCTGTAGGCAGAATATGGTTAAATACGTGAACTATGGCTGGACAGATTAGATCAAGAACTGCTTTACCGGGATCACCTGCATGTCATTTGCATCCCTAGCTTTATGTTTTTTTTTTACAGCGTTCATGGAATAAAAAAAAAAAACTCTTACCTATTCGGGGAAGTAACAAAAAGTAACTGACGGAACTGACTCTTGCGCTATTCGTAAAGATATCTTTAACAATTGCCCACATCACTAATAGTGAGATCTGTATAATATTTTCTCTTAAATGAAAGGGAAATTAGAGGTGTTCGCTAGGGCACTAGTAAGCATCTGCAATGCCTCATGTCGGAAAGTTTTAGAAGATATTTCTGGAACTTCAACAGAGGGCAATGATTTCAGTTTTCTCCAGACAATGGACTTGTCGCATTGTAGTGCCGTTCCAGAAAATATTAGGCAAGTATGAATTCTTGTTACAGTTGTGGTAGATTTATTACTATTTCTATATTTCTTAAGGACAGAAAAAACATTGGGTCCTTTAGTTCTTACGAATGCAGCATATAAAGCATTCGTTTACCATATCGCGCGTAACCGTTCAAATGTAAACCAAGACATGAGAATTGGGTGGTATTTTCAGACGGCAGAGTGGAAAGTGTGCATTGCGAACAAATTTGAAAACGCTCACGAAATAATAGTATGTAACATGGCTAGTGTTCGATTCATAAAAGACATTCATGTTTTTTTGATTACACGCATGACGGAAGCATTCAAGGCGATGATCGGAGTCGTGCCCTGAATAAATTTTTTCGCTTTCGTTATTTTTGTTAAGAATTGTTGAGTGTTTTGCGGTAACACAACTTTTCCTAAATGGTCACTGTTAGCGGTATAGACTGTGTTTGCGATTGCTCTCTCAGCATTTATTTTCTTAATCAACGCAACTTCTAGAAAAGTGCTCTTTAAGGCTGTCCGAGTGTTTAGATTTAACACTTCTCAAACACTGCGACTAGATTAAAAGCTGAAGTTCTTTCTTGAAATGTATAAGCGGGAGAACGTTGTTATTAAGATCTCCGTCCAAACAGCTCTCCCGACTGTCAGCTGAGCTGGGCTTAAGAAGTTTATTAAAGGCCAACTGCAGCGAATTTCCCGTGCTGACAGATCTCAATTAAATTTATATTGCAAGCTCCTCTCGAAGTATACATTGTACGTGCCAAACAATGCGCCTGAGAAGAATTTAGTTTTTCCGCAAAATAATTTAAGCATGGCCTCCCATCCTCCTGATTCGCGCTGTCAAAGGGGAGATTTTTGCGTCCAGACGTGTGCGTGATGACGTTACGCTTGTTACGTCACGCCTGCTACAGAGCAGATGGACGGCGGCCCTTCTAGCCGCGCACAGAATAGGCTTCGTGGGTTCGTCTTTAGTCTCCGCTCGCAGTTCTTGCACCCTTAAAGGGTCACAGAAAAGGGTGTTTGAGCCTGGCTTTAAAATGCTTGCACTATGTAGAGTACAGCCCACCGAGCGTCCATGCCGCGTACGAGACCTCAGAACCGCGCGGGAAATTTACAATACATTTTTAAAAATTCCCTTTTTCGCACCTCGCGGCGACGCGCGGTGGCAGGCTTTCGCGCGAAAACCTGGCAGACAACGTCACGTCTTGCTAATGACGCCAGCAACCGGGCGTAATCATTGGTTCACAGCGCCAAACTCTTTCAGACGTCACGCGCTACCGCGGCCGTGGCCACTCCGCGAGCGCCGCAGCCGGCGGAGGGGGGAGAGGGGCCGGTTGAGTGGGGCTGCCGGAGGAGCGCCGCCATTTTGGCGTGCGAGAGGAGAGAGAAAGGCGCGAAGACGCGGAAGTTCAAATTTTGTCTGCATATAACTCAGCTTCCACAAAACGGTTTAAATAATTCTTGCTGGGGGATAATTACGAACAGTCGTCTTCTAACATCCCAGACATATCGCACCTTTATTGAGACCCCCTTTCTGGGTCGCTTCATGCGATTGCGGTTACGGGTGTTGCGGGCCGCACGATTCACTCGGAGAAGACCATGGGAGCGTCTTACTAAGTATTTCCGGGGCGCTTTGCGAATGCGTGTATGCTGCCTCCGAGAGTCCGTTTGCTCGGAAGATGTCACACTAGAGTGTCAAGAAGAAAACTCATTTCTGAGGGAGTAGTTCGGCTTCGCGAAACTCAACATACGTTACCAACAATATTAAATCACTATTCGAATGCTTCACAAATAGACATTGAAAAACTATCCCTTAAACGTATTACCGAGCTGTTCATTAAAATTTTGTATACTGCTACCACTACATATTGCACTAATGTAATATGCCTTGTTTGTTGTTTGCTTTTTGCTGTTTTTGTTTTGTTTTTCAGTTCCAGTATTTTCTGATGTATGCTTCTCTTTATTTCTCTCTCTCTTTCTGCTGTGTATTTTTTCACATAAGAGCATTGTTCGTCGCTGCTAATGGGTGATGGGTGACTGGAGCTTAGTCAAGCCGCAACAATGCGGCTTTTTCTTCAGTCACCTTTTTTTGGCTGTATTTTTCCATGCGAAAAATATATTGATTGATTGTTTGATTGATTGATTGATTAAATAGCTGTAATAGAAGACACTGGTCAGGCTTTCCATTTCTCGAGGGGCCGCTATGAAGATGAAGAGGGAGGGTTGTGAAGAAGCGCGGCGATAGGTTTTATGTAGTTGTTCCTCAGGAGGTAAAAAACTGCAAGTAGCGAACAACAGCAAAAATAGTTGCGGCTATGGTACAAAAAATTGACTCGCGCTGAGGCCGTTGCGTATCTGCGTACCCCGTGCATGGCCGGGACGCCTCAGGCAACATGCAAATAAAATAATATTGCAGCTTTTTTATTAATTTTGATCATTATTAATTAACTATCCACTACGAAAAACGTTCCGTCGATAGCATATTCGCTGCGATGTTGTGAACTATGTCTCTTGCGCCAATGTCTCGACATGTAAGAACAACGCAAAAAAACTAAAATGCTGTGATGGCTTTCAAGAGCTCGTAGCACTGATGTGTTAGCTGCGCGCGGTCAATCTTCGTCACGTTGCCTTGCGCTCCACAACACTCGCTTCATTTTCCGTTTGTAAATCGTGAATGCCTAAAATTCGTACCCAAGCAGCACATATTATCGGCCCAGCATTGGAAATATATTGGCAAATGCCGTTCCTACAGGAGACCGGAGTGAGACCATTCATTGGCAGTATTGGACTGATTACCTGTGCTGCTTGGGCAGTAACATCGATGCGGTATGTGTCGTGCTTCGTGAAAATCACGCTGATGACGCTTTTCTTCTGGTGGCAGGTCATCGGCAAGATGCGAGTCAATAATACTGAAGCAGTGAGTCAATTATACTGAATACGCTTCCGTCGCTCTTTCGCAGAACATGCAGAAAGAACCGCGGATTGAGCTCGGTCTCTGCACGTGATGCAGCGTCGCCTATTAATTAGCTTTTAGCGCAGGGACGTCACCACTTACGTCACGCGGAGCAGCCAATGACTGCGCACAGAAGTTACGGTTTCGGTTCATACATCTGTGCTTCTTTAAAATAAATGATTGAGTATTTTAAGGAATAAAGTCGCGTACCCTGGTGAGAAAGCCATCTGGAACATAAATAAACATTTAACTTGATAAGGCTAAAATATCGCCGCAGTTACCCTCATTGAAAGACAAAACCTTATTAAAGTGTAAGGAAAGAAGCCAGTACAAAACCATAAAACCATTTTAGTTTTTGAGAGATGACACTTCTTACTCAAAACTACCTCAAGTTTTGTAAAAATCAACAAATGGAGGACCATAAAATTTGCTATCGTACAACTGATTTCACCACCACTTTTATCCTTACGATAACGGGAAAAGCAGTGATAGCCTGGTAGGCTGAACAGATATTATAGTTCTGGATACCGGGTGTTGGTCACCATTTTTATAGTGAATGATATAGAAATGTCTGTAACGAGAATGACAGTTCAAGCTCTTTAGTTACGTCTGAACCAAAGTTTTGAAGGAAAAACAACAGTGCTGATCTTTTGCTTTCAGCAAGGAATTTGTTTACAGAAGAATGAAGGCCTTCATTGTAAAAAAAGTCAGAAAATTGCCCAAAAATGTAAGCAAACAATTTTAGATTTATAGAGATGTCTAACTTGGAATGAAATTATTTGGTAATTGAAAAAGACCATTGCAGCTACAAAAAACAGCGCAGCGTCTGCCATCTCAGTTTGGCATCAGTTGCAGATGTTTGCTGCACAATACAATATTCCGGATGTTTTGCAGATATTGGGATGTTTTCATTTCTACTGCGCTAATGTTTACAGACGAATAAACACCTTTATTGTGAAAAAAAATGTCAGCAAATAACCCGACAATGCACTCAAACAATATTGGATTAATAGCATGCCTTACTTGGAATGAAACTTTTCGGTAAATGACGAAGACCACGGCCGCTACAAAAATAACGCAGCGTCTGCCACCTCATTTCGACATCAGAGCATTGAACACAACATGCTTCTCATGCGTATATCCATGCATGCTTGTATTCGTGTTCTTTCCACTCAGCCTTTCCCATACCGAACAACCGTTTCACTGAAGGGCAATGATGTTGTTTCACGGAAATCGTTACTTTGGCTCCACATCTATATCCTATGTCGTTGACTTCTCCTTTATCGCAGTCTGCAGCGTGAGTGAATTTTGCGCTGTAAATCAAACGCGCGACTGAACGTTCTGGTAGCAGTGCGAGAGCTGTTTCTGGACTCTTTCGCAAAAGAAGAGCACTCAGCGAAAAGCAGTAGAAGCCCGCATGACAAATAATCTTTGACATGTTTTTGCAACAATTACATTTTTTTATTTATACAACCGCGAAAATCTCGAACAACAAATTATTGTTTTATTTGGATTTGGCAGCTTGGGAACGCAGACACTCCTCATGCACATTGCCTTAGGAAGGCAAGCAGAGGAGTGTCGTTATTTGTCAGTGCGAACGAAGCTTGTTCCAGCTCTCGGCCGGAAAACTGTTTGGGAAGCTGCAGCCGATATCATGTAAGATCCAACAGAGGAATCCGAAGGGTGTTTTTCAAATACGCGCCACCGCAACGGGTACCATTAAAAAGAATGAGCTGGAGCCATGTCGCTGCGATCACATGAATAAACGATAGTAATAGCAATCACCTTTAATCGATATATAATGGGAAAAAAGAACACTGCGGTGATCACAGCGAAACAGAAACGGCGGTAGCATAGAACTATACTTGTTGATTTCATCGCAATAAGTTGTTTTTCCTTAAGGTTGATACCGGATCAGCATATAGATCCCGAGTTGACGTAGATTACTAAGTGCTCTCCTTTTCGTGACGGTGTTGGGGTGCGGATCTTCCTGGAATGTCAGGTACGGAAACGGCGTCGACCTAAAGTAGCACGGAGGACATGAGGGGATTTGCACTCACTGATGTCCAGCTCCGGAAAGCTGGGGAGTGGTCGCAGGCACGTGGCTATTGCGTCAATATGGAAAATCTTCCTGCGTCATGAAAAGCCTTTATCGGGTGCCATGACCTGCGGAAGGGAAGGGGGCCGGCGGGTGACAACAGCCCCACTGACAAAAGAAACGGGGGGCAGTTCTGGTTCCATTATTCCTCTGGCAGTTGTAGTTATCCAAAGGAGTCTATGATTACCAGTGGGCCGATGATTGCCTCGGGCTTTATGACTGCATCTCTGCTGGCCCTATATTTATAGAGAAGGGGAACCAGGTTCAAGGATGGCACGAGCCATACACTAAGTAAGAAAAACAGCAAATGCGTTATAGCGTGAGACAGACCTGTAGGGTATTCGACACGAAAAGGATTGATTGAAAACCTCTTCCCAGAGAGAAGTTAAACGCGTCCGTACTACTTACCAGACCTTTACTGTGTATTACTTGCGCACTGAGTAGTGTTTATAATGATAACAAAGCACGCATACTTGCAGGTATTCAGCTTATAAACTGTTTTTTTCCATAGGCGGATGTGGAGGCTCAGAGCACTGATTATGGAAAAAGAGGGTGCTCACTTGTCCTCCGAAGACAGTGCGTGACCAGGAAAGAAAGCGGAGGTCCGAGGTAAGGGAATGACAGACAGGCGCCTCGAAGAGCGGATGTCACTCGGCTCCTCGTCGGAGACACGACACTCGAGGTGCCTTCGGGCAGTGCGTCTGCGACTCGCCGAGTACCGAATTCCGGCAGCGATCTGCTTCCTCGTTGATTCAGTGGTTCGTGTGGAGTCGACGCGAGTGTGCGTTTGAAAGCGCAGCGACCGGACACCCTTGCATACCAGAGAGGAATTCCTTGCTCCCTCATTAACTTACCAGATAATCGTGCGTAGCTGACAAGAGATTATTGTGTTTGTTGTTTTCAATTCTGCCAGCTTGTCTTACCTTTCTCGTTGAAAGCCGCTTTCCGTAATGCGTTCACTGCTCGCGTCGCGAAGATGTTGCCTCAGCTTCCACTCAAAAACGGAGTTCGTGATAGTGGCAGTGCACCTCATGTTCCTGGTCATCTTCGGGCAGCAGTGTACAGCGGAGAACGTTACAACGACCGGCTTCGAAAACGAGGGATCTTCGGAATTAGCGCGGGCTGTGAGGGCAGCAGCCTCGGCGGAGGAATGGGACAGCGCGGGATACGCGCAAGCTCTGCGGGAGGTCGCGGCCTGCGGCATGGCCAGCATACCGAAGTCGATACGGAAGAAGCTGCTTGGTGCGGAGATACGCCTCGAGTGCAGCGTCGCACTTCTTCAGACCATGCGCGCTTTGCAGAACTTCGAGCTGTGGCCGCTGAGGCGTGAGTGGAGAAATCATTTGTTGCCTTGTCTTTCTCTTTGTGAACGTGTAGGTGCCGGCCAGAAGAGGTTGAAAAGGGGGGCGAAAATTTCCTGAATATATCGCGCATTATTAATGCGTGAGCATTATAGAGTGGTCAGGGCAAGCGGCAATGACGACCGCTTCTATCTATACGAAATATCTTAGTAGACTACGTATACGAACTTAATGTACCACCTCGGATATAACAAACCTTAGTATGCCGCCTGGGATATAACGAACTCTAGTTCGTTATATCCCAGTGTGCTCACCTAGGATATACCGAAATTTCTTGGGTTGCCTTCGATATAACGAACCTAATTATGCTCCTTCGGAAATGAACTTTGTTATCTGTCCTCGGATAATAATAATAATAATTGGTTTTTGGGGAAAGGAAATGGCGCAGTATCTGTCTCATATATCTTTAGACACCTGAACCGCGCCGTAAGGAAAGGGATAAAGGCGGGAGTGAAAGAAGAAAGGAAGAATAGGTGCCGTAGCGGAGGGCTCCGGAATAATTTCGACCACCTGGGGGGGAGTTAGTATTTTGACCTCGGATATAATGAACTTAAGTGTAACACCTCGGATATAAGAACATTTAGTGTGTCAGCTTCGGATATAATGATTGTTTGGCTGCTAACGCATTCAAACAATCCGCCGAGCATAGCCTAAGAGTGCGAAAGCACTAGTTCACTAGCAATCTTGAAAAAGCCGATGTTTGTCTGAAGCATTTCAGATACTCTGCAGAAATGAAATAAATATTGCCACGACTGGGTTTCGAACCCGCGGCCGCGCGAACAGCTCAACTTCGCTGGCCACTGCACGGCAGCACTACACTCTCACCGCAGCCGATCACGCCTAGTGTTAAACTGCCACTCTCCCGCTGTGCATTGCACCTCGTCCTCTTTATCAACTTCCACCTGTGCGCAAAAATCACGTAAGGAAAGCAAACGCGCATAACTGCTCCCTGTGTCAGTGGACACCTGAAACGCGCTTTGAGCTACAAAGCGGCAGTGAAACAGAGATGTGCACTGCTTGCGTACGCTTTGTCAATGCGTTGGCAGAAACGCGCACGGGAGCAATAGGCAGCGGGTGTTCGCTGGGCTCATTGTCGTTGGCGTAGAGAACGTTGTAGGCTCCGTTGGTTTTGATGAAAGGAAAGGTGCATAACCGGCTCCCTGGGTCAGCGGACACCTCAACTGCGCTTTCATATACGTGGAGGTGGTATCAACCTGCAAAAAACTGCTTTCGCACCCCGTGTGCTGTGCGATGTCGGCGCATTGCACCTCTTTCTTCCTTTCTTCTTTCACTTCCTCCTTTAGCCTTTCCTTATGGCACGGTACGGGTGCCCACCGAGATATATGAGACAGTTACTGCGTTATTTCTTTTTCTCAAGGCCAATTTTCAATTTTCAATGTTTCGTGATTAACAATGCTAATCCGCCAGAAATGTTTTGACGCGATAGCTGAAGGCTTTTGTTCTGCAGAAAATCCGGCGTCGTTGTGCCGTCGTTGTCGGCGTTGCGTGCAAAAAATTCCCAGAGAAGCAACCTTGGTGGGCCACCTAGGTCACGTGACCTCTTGTCCTCGCCGCAACGTGCCCACCGTATTGTGAGCAAACTCACCAGCGTAGCAGGGGGCAGTTAAATCAATGACTGGTTGAATTTAAATTAAAGTTAAATTAAGAGGATGCTCGGGATGAGCAAAGTGGTCGCACAAGCACCACAGGTGGCAGCACCTGGCATGGCATTGCAGTTACTCATCGCTTAACCGCTGCGCCAGGAGTGGTATGAGGCCTGCCTGGGATGTATGAATGTAAAGTAGAGAATGACCAATACCGCATATATCGACATTAAGCCTCTAACGCTATCGCGTCATACCCTTAAAGCGTATTTTGAGTGTCCGATCCTATTATATAATGATTACCTCACACTCTCCTGATGGTCTCCAAATCCCCAATACCAGGAAAAGAACGCTGAGGGTCCATTGCTTTTAGTTCTAATACGGCCTGTTTGGGGGCATCGCAGCTCCACTCTTTGAAATGGTAAACATCGCATTGCATTTTAAAGTAACACAAGCAGAATCACACCGGCGGAAGCCAGCTCAAAAGTTAACACTCTTTAGATTCGTAGATGCAGTTTTAAGCTCCCTGCGAGGAACTGGCGCTCCTGGTGACGCGGGTTCAATTTGTTCTTATTTTTTCTCCCATATTACTTTTTTCACAAGCTATACTCCGTTCCATACATCAGGTCCAATGCTGTGAAAGGTACGGAGGCAGTCCGCACGCAAAAATAAAGGGAGCCGTGTCACTCCGCGCTTGTTCTGTGGCGGAGTGAACTAAGCCACGAGAAAGCGACAGCGTGTCGTCAGCAATAAGAGTGCATTCAATCAAGCTCATGACAAATGTGTCATGTAGTAAGCCTGCAGGCAGAACATTTTGCTATGTTTCGCTCACTGCAATGAACGCACTCTTTTTTAGTCTCGGATGCAGGGAACGCAAACAAGAGCGCTAGCTTTGACAGCGTTGCACCTCATGGATGAAACACAGTACAGGCATCATTAGTACGTATACGCTCGTTATATTGAACATAACACTCGCGTACGAGGTAAACTCTCGAGCTTTATATTCATTGCTGGGTCTTAGCTGAAACAAAACTTCATCAGGCTTTATTTTGAATATCTTCTTAGCATGAGTGAGCTTTACAAAATATCCTGAAAAACTTCTAGTGGGCTCGACAGCACGACTGGTAGGTAAAAAGTTTGAATTATTGCGAATGCAACAAGTATCTTTCTGCTATATTAACGCTGCCAGTTTCGTCGCACTGTCGGCACTGATATTTGTTTACCGCTTTCCAGGTGATGTGTTGAAGTTTTTTCGCATGTATAATGCCCGCCTAAAAAGATACAAAATTATAGTGCCACAGGTGCTCCCAAAATAAATGAATAACTTCGAAATGTTACATAGAGCCATACTAATCTCCCTCCCTCCCACCGGTCGCTAATGTCAGAGTATATATGAGATAAAATATTCCCAAGCGGGTTTTTTAACTGCACCTTCCAATACTACTCAATAAAGTTGTAATATATCTGGGATGTTAAAGGACACCGCTTTACGCATATCCTCGAGTAAGAATTTACTTATTCCGTTTCTTGCAGTCCAAATTTGAATTTCATCGTCTTCGCACGTTTTTCGTTCTGCTGGTCACTTTTTCACGCTCAGTGGTCAGCGGTCCTCTGCCGTCCGTCGGCTCTGCCTGAGGGTCGCACGGGTGCAGCTTCGCCTCCTCGGAACCCCCTAAACGACGGCCACAATGGGGCTCTCACTAATGACTCCCACACGGCTGCAGGCACCAAAATCCGTTCACATAGCTTCTAGGGGGTGACCGCGCTCATTTCATTTACGCTTCCACTATCCATTGCCTTGTGACTGTAGGTCCGTTCGATTCACCTGCACTTCGTGAACTGGTTCTCGGGGTGCTGCACTTCGCCATTCGTTTCAGCGGTGCAAGGTGGCGCCGTCTGCACGACGCCATTCGTTTCAAAAAAGTGCAGACGTTGTGCAGGTCTAGTTAAGGATAGTGCAGGAAAACTGTGCACCTCTTCAATAGTCGGTGCCGAAATGGTGCAGCTGTAGCCGCCATGGAAGCAGACGACGGTTTGCGCGCCGAAGACTTGCGCTTTGCGATAAACGGCTGATATACTCAAATTATTCCACTCATCGATGATAACAGTGCCTCACACGGGCCCGCCGATTCTCATGGAACGTGAGTGGCCACCCGAGAAGGTGGGGACGGCGGCCCTCGCCGGCACCTTGCATCTCTCGACCATCGTGCTTTCGACAAACCCGTAGCCGGCGTCTTTCCTTTCTACTAATAAAGTTACATTATTACTCGAAACCGGTTATGTTAACTAAAAAGTAAACACGTGCATGCAGCGCATGATGCACGTTGTTGCAACAATCGCTTAGCATGCAAGTCGGCGCGCGCACACCTCAGTCGTGTTCAGTAAAAGAACACATGTGCGTTTTGCTTAGCTGCCGCAAGGTTGCATCGAGGCTGATTCATTCATAGCAACACTTCGTTGCAATGTGCTGTTTGAAAATTCTTCACGCGGTTCGGGATGTTGGCGGCCGTTGATTTGCGCGCCACTGTGCTGGCTGCAATTTGGTGGCGACGCCAAGGCTAGCAGACAACCAGGCCTGCACTCGACCATTAGTTTTGGAAGTAGGCAGCACTTGAACTGCTGGAACTGGCGCTGCACGCTCGCGGCACCGCCACGGCACCGCGGCGGAACTTTACAGAACTGGTGCAGGGAGTGCAGGCGAATTGAACGGACCTTGTCTGTTGTTCCTTGCTTCCGTAATAGCAGGCTCTCAACTTCCACTTGGTGTACGAGGCTCTGCACGACGATGTTCGATTCGAAGCCCCTGGATGTGTTCAGAAGGAGATGGTTAGAGAAGCGAGGCGGACCATTTACAACGTGAGTTGGCCCATCTAAAAAAACAGCTTGTTGCACTGCGTATCCGCAAGGAACCTGACGCTTCAGCGAAGCAGAACACCAGTGAAGAATAAATGGAGAAACTTAAACGGTGCGGTCCAAAAGCCTTTTACAAAGCATTTCACCTCAGAAAATTCGAGCACCAAGCCGAAGGAAATCTGGCACCGGGCAGAAAACCGCTAGCCGCCGCGGTGGCTCAGTGGTTAGGGCGCTCGGCTACTGATCCGGAGTTCCCGGGTTCGAACCCGACCGCGGCGGCTTCTTCCTGGCCTTGTTTCTTTTCGTAGTTTGACCCGCCGCGGAAGTTCAGTGGTTAGTCCGCTGTAATTAAGCATCGTAGTCAGTAACAAAAAAATGTCAGTCGATTTGGCTATTAGGCCAATTGCGGATATGTGCGCTAGCACTACGTCAATTCTCTAGGGCGGTGGTTTAGGGGCGGCGCCAGGTAATTATTGCCCACGTTCTCGCTTAGTTACAACTGGCTACACTTTGGCAAGTAAGCAACCCGATGGGCAGGTGAGCAGTGGCGCAGTGGCACAAGCCAGGCGCTATGGCAGGTGTTGCCATCAGTAGCACTTGGGTTGCTTGGGTTGGGTTATGACCTAGGTAACTATTCCCGAGCAGCCTGTCACGATTTAATGGGCTGCCGCCTGACACGATAGGCAGTTTGCCAACCCCCTGGTGGGCAGATGAGAAGCCTGTTAGACAGACAGACAGACAGACAGACAGACAGACAGACAGACAGACAGACAGACAGACAGACAGACAGACAGACAGACAGACAGACAGACAGACAGACAGACAGACAGACAGACAGACAGACAGACAGACAGACAGACAGACGGACGGACGGACGGACGGACGGACAGACCAACATACAGACAGACAGACAACGGCTAATTGCGGGGAAGGTTCCCACTAGTGATAGAGCGCTAAAAAAACTTGGTTAAGCATGCAATTGAATTCTTCACTCAAAATATTGCATGGGTGCATCCAACCGTTGACCTACAGCGAAAGACCAACTTCGGAGAATAGAAACTTTGGTTTTAGAAAACATTAGGAAAGAAATCCAGAGAAACACTGAAAAAGGAAAGAAGACGCATCAATATGAAATATTTGCAGATTTCCCGAAAGCCAGTGAAGACCACTGCTCGAAACGCTCCCATTGCCGTACACAGAGTGTGTTATGACGTGAAAGCTAGGTACCACAAATATAAAAGAAGAATAACGGAGCACGCTTTCGAAAGCAAGAAGATGTCAAAACATAAAAATGGCTCACTTTTGGTTCGTGTGCGTCGTGTTATAGCATTTATTACGTAAATTCTGATAGAAACATCTGACGGCTAGATTGGAGTTGTGTGAAGGAGCCGCTATGTCTTCGGAAATAGTATTCGAGCCTAAATCACACGTCGCGTATGAAATCGCACATGAACCCTTAACTGAGCCTATATATGTGAGATTCATTGGCTGCGGAGAAGCATTACATTCTGTGTAAAGAGCGTTGCTTATATCGGCATTGCGCAACCAAGTCTTGAAGGACGGAAGCGAAAACTTACAGCGTATCTACCCGCCGCGGTGGCTCAGTGGTTAGGGCGCTCGGCTACGGATCCGGAGTTCCCGGGCTCGAACCCGACCGCGGCGGCTGCGTTTTTATGGAGGCAAAACGCTAAGGCGCCCGTGTGCTGTGCGATGTCAGTGCCCGTTGAAGATCCCCAGGTGGTCGAAATTATTCCGGAGCCTTCGACTACGGCACCTCTTTCTTCCTTTCTTCTTCCACTCCCTCCTTTATTACTTCCCTCACGGCGCGGTTCAGGTGTCCGCCGGTATGCGAGACAGATACTGTGTCATTTCCTTCCCCCAAAACCAATTATTATTATTATTACAACGCATATACATGTTTTGCGCGGCAATCCTGATAGCACCGGAAGGATGCAGCAAAATGTCTAAGTAAAATGGTAGATAAGCAGCGCAACATATCTCTCGATGATTGTCCTCTGGATGGCTGCAAGAAGCACTTAAAATTCTAAGTGGAAGACAGGCACGCTATGCAGGGCGGCTCGAGTTTGGCGGTGCTTGAAAGCTCCCCGAGCTCTGGCGACGCCGTCAGGTGTATGAACTGAGTGCGAGAAAAAATTCATCCCTCGCCATGGCTTGTTTCATTGGCTTATATAGAGTCACTGTTAGTTTATAATCACTTGAGCGTCACCTCGAGAGCTTCACAGGCGGTCGAAAAAGTACGACTCGCGTAGTAAAACGTTAGCGTTTTATTTATTTAATTTGTTCGTCGTTCCAAGGAGTGCACCCTCTCGGAAATCAAGGTATAGAAACAATATTTGCAGTGCATTATTTTTGAGCGCTTTAAAATAGAGTACTTTATGAGCAGTTCATACTGGGCGAGATGCGCCCTGAATGCGCTTTAGAATAATTTATTTTTCATTACATTTTCCACTACGGTACCTCTTTCTTAGTTCTCATCTTAGTCCCTCCTTAATTTATCCCTTCCCTTACGGCCCGGTTCAGGTGTTCGCCGGTAGGCGAGGCAGATATTGCGCCATTCCCTTTCCCCAAAAACCAATTTTCAATTTTTCCATCGTAACCAGAGGTAACGCTTCAGTCGCGTCATCAATTAGGGTGGCTTTGACGCCACACAGCAATTCCTACGGGACAGAGCTACCTCTTGTCAGGGAACGCTACAGTCACGTCATCAATTACGGTGGTTATGACCTCACGCAGCAATTCCTGCAGGGCAGAGCTACCTCTTGTCAGAAAACGTCAAAGTGGCGTCATCAATTGGGGTGGCTTTGACGTCAAGCAACAATTCCTGCGGGGCAGAGCTACCTCTTGTCAGAAAACGCTACAGTCGCGTCATCAATTAGGGTGGCTTTTACGCCACATAGCAATTCCTGCGAGACAGAGCTACCTCTTGTCAGGGAACGCTACAGTCAAATTATAAATTAGGGTGGCTTTCACGTTACGCAGCAATTCCTGCATGGCAGAGCTACCTCTTTTAAGAAAACGCTACAGTCGCGTCATCAATTAGGGTGGCTTTGACGCCACACAGCAATTCCTACGGGACAGAGCTACCTCTTGTCAGGGAATGCTACAGTCGCGTCATCAGTCACGCAGCGACTCCTGAGGGGCAGAGCTACCTCTTGTCAGGGAACGCTACAGTCGCGTCATCAATTAGGGTGGCATTGATGTCAGGCAGCAATTCCTCCGGGGAAGAGTTACCTCTTGTCACGGGACCTGGCGGACGGCTTGCGTGACCTGAATGTAGCGGTGGTTGAGCAGGTTAGCTTTGCGCAATTGTATCTAAACAAAGGCGAAGCAGCGTCTACGGCGGATGCGGCGGAGAAGCGGCGCGGCGAAAAATTGCCTGCATTTGTGCACCGCGTTGCAGCTTCGGTCGTTTTATCAAAATCGACGCTCAAGCTTGCTGTTTTATCAACTACGGAAACTTCTGCACCTTGCATGGGTGCAAAAGAAATATATCGACGTAAATTCGGCGATCCAGCTTTGTGAATGCACGTATGTGTTGAGTTCACCAGTTAAGTTCCAAACGTCACTGTACGGCACTTAGCCTGTGATCATCTCGCTTACTGTCTTTCGCCGCTTCATTGAACTTCTGGTGAAAGATATGGATCTTTAGTATCTGGCATTTAAATATTTTTTTTGACTACGTAAAGAGAAGTACGGTTACTGAAGAATTACGGCATGACTAGAACGATTTTCTCGATGTGAGATTTGCGGTATTTACGCCGACGGACAAGCACGCTTCTGAACATTTTAACAGATTATGACATTAAAGCTGACTTACGTTTCAACAGTAGTGCGCGCTGCCAATGAAACAATGGGTCCAGTACTTGTCTGCTATGATAGAACTGAAAATGTTCACCAGGAATTTCGGGGTTAGTTGGTTTGGCGCGCTTTCATTCACTATCACCGTCCATCTGCACGGATAATAATCAGCTCTGGTCCTGCAGAAAGTCGTGCGGGTCACCATACGTAAAAAAGCAAAAAAGAAAGCTGAGGGCGCAACCGCCGCGGTGGCTCAGTGGTTAAGGCGCTTGGCTACTGATCCAGAGTACCCGGGTTAGAAAACGACCACGGCGGCTGCGTTTTTATAGAGGCAAAACGCTAAGGCGCCCGCGTGCTGTGCGATGTCAGTGCACGTTAAAGATCCCCAGGTGGTCGAAATTATTCCGGAGCCCTCCACTACGGCACCTCTTTCTTCCTTTCCTCTTTCACTCCCTCCTTTATCTCTTCTCTTACGGTGCGGTTTACGTGTCCAACGACATATGAGACAGATACTGGGCCATTTCCTTTCCCCCAAAACTAATTGATCTTGTTATTAAAGCTGAGGGCGCTATCACTCGCGGAGGAAACGTCAAGAAAGAAAAGCGGCTGATGTGGCACGCTCTCCCAAGACACGTGTACGGCGCTCAATATTTGTGAACTGTCCTGGAACACACTACGTTTTTTAGCAGGGAGTTTCATATTTACATGCATTGTCGACGATGAGATAGTTTGTGAATTTTTCTTCCTCCTCAGGCGCAGAAACGAGCCAGGGAATAAACATACAGGCCTCGACACCAAACAGGGACACCAAACAGGGACAACCATTTTCTAGAGAAGCAAAGTATTAACCAGGTTCAGAAGCCTGAAAGTAGGCTCCGAATCTTGAGAGATGTTCGGACTAATCTGAACATTAACTGATTCTGAAAAACTTGCTCCTGGGGAGACATGATGCGAGACGCCAAGCCAGAGCATCCGCAATTGAGACGGTTTTTGGGGAAACCCTGCAGTTCTTTATGTGGATGCCGAGAGACAAAGTCATGACCAATATATAGGAAGTGTAGTTATCGACAATATTATAATCATAAACATAAGTGAAATAAAGGTTATCTGCTCCTAGAGGCCTAAGAAGCTGCTAGGATCATAGTGAGCGACTCTAAAAGAGCCGTATCAAGCTACAATATTAGCCATAAGGAACGTATTAGAACAGATCAAGGTCCGTTGGGTTTTGGCACATACCGGAAACAAAAGAAATCAAGCAGCGGACAGGGTGGCCCAAAGTATAACCAAGCCTTAAATTCACAGAGATTCTCGAAATTAGAAGACACTGCAAGCTGATACCATGAAATCACACTGCTGTACAAGGAAAACAGATGAGTCTCCCTTCTCCCGATTAAGGACATATGCAAAAATTCTGAACAAAAGCATTTTTGAACGGGAACCAGTTAACCAACACAATTTTTTATATTTTACAAGATTTCTCTATAACAATCAATATGTACACAGATCTCTCGTCAGCAGGATTGCATTTTTTGCTATTAGCGTTTTTGCTATCATCGAAAGCATTGTATTGGTTTCCTATGACAATCTTAACTACTCGATGCGAGATATGGAAACAATTTAAAAGAAAGATTTTGCCAAACATCGAAAAAACTTACTTTTGCCTTCAAAACTTCCATAACAATACCTTACAGTTTTATAATGCTCAAAATTTTGGTCCAAGAATGTTGGACATGGCTAAGTAAAACACAGGCCACTACGCTGAGGAGGCTTCAAGCTTCATCAGCCTTGAGCCCTCACAGGCTTCCACTAACAACTAGAAGGGACTTCAGTCCCCTATGTCCAAGTTGTAGTGAGGATGCTACGCAAAATCACAGTATGTGGGGAAGTCGGGCAAAGCCACCCCCCCCCCCCCCCCCTCAAAAAAAATATAAATCTCATGCATGCCCCAGACCCGGATTGCTGGGAACGCCTGGTGGAATGGGCCATATAGGTCATCTCAGAAATGGGACTACCTGGTAGGCCGATTCCGGCTGAGCAGAGAAGACATCTTTTCTGTTAAATAATTGTTTGACATTTATCTATCTAGCGGTTTTTTCGTCCATTTCAGCCCGTGCCTTCCTTTTCGTGCGCTGAGACAAATTCAAGGAGCTGTAAAATTGTTCTTCATTTTCTGCGGGTGCCGTCTCCGTGGCAGTTTCATTCGTAGTTTTGCGAGCAACGTTCAATATTGGTTAGTTTCCAAGTAATTTTCCTTACACGTTTTGTCGTCTTCTATCAGGTGCCGCCAAACCGCAATTCCTGCAAAAGCTGTTGAGGTTTCTTGTATCGCGCATAGTGTGCCATTGTAATGGCGCCATGGACAACAGGCGAGCGTTCCAGTGCGGCACTGAAACAAAATAATTATTAGGCGAACTTTTGGCAACCAGAATACAACTCTGTGGCGACGAAAGCGGCGAAGGCGCTGAATGGTACTCTAAGATCAGAATGGCCACATCTCTTAATGTGCCCAATTTCTAGACGACTTGAAAGATTTGAGATACGAGACTCTAAATACCGAGCATAATTTAGAGCACCGTTGATGATGTGGCTTCTCACGATGACAATTAGAGCGCACTGTAGTTGCAAGCTGTTGCATAGTAAATAAACGGTTAAGGTCGCACGTAGGCGGCGATACAGAAAGAACACAGAAAAACAAAAAAAATAATTTTCAGCACTAGCTTAGATCCTGCCACTATTTGTGGCTGAATTGTTTTTTGTTCGTCGCTGGAGCTGTGAGGAACAAAGCCAATATTTTCGAAGCATTGGTAACAGGTGTACGACAGGTTGTTTTGCCCTTCTATCAAGAACGCGAACTTCCGGCAACGCCTCGATAGTTTATGTCTGTATCACATGGAAAATCCTGTGTGCGGGTATTTCTTGAAAATCCTTCTTTGTCCATCATTAGGAAAAGCACAGTGCTGGAAATGCATTTTGCCACTACCATTGGTCTGTGATTTCCTCTGTCCTAAAAAAAAATCTCTTCAATACGTTGCCAGTCTACATGCGATAATTCAGTGTTCTCGGCGCTGGTAATACTATCCTACCAAGCAGAAACAAAAAGATTGTCCTTGCGACCACTTTGAGATGCGGCCGGAACGATTGAAACGAGAACCGAATGAACCGCTTTTTCTTTTCTGAACTCCACGTTAGAAATATTTCTAATGTCGGCCCTCGTGCAGATGCCAAATCTTATATGCCGGTAGCTGCTTTCATTTTTCTGTCTAATACCTTCACACCTGTTATGCTTGCAGTACTGGACGCGACGGGGAAGTACCCGACGGGGCTGCTCCAAGGGTCCCGCTCTGATCCGGGAGCCTTCGACGAGTGCATTGAGACCGTCGTCCGGGACAGCTACGGCAACGACATGTCACGTGGCCAGTACTGCAACATGGTAATCTACATCAAGAACGCTACGGCCATTGAGGGAATTATGGAGTCCGCCCTGGACATCATGCATCCCACGGTGAGACTGCACGCTGTGAGGCAACGATGATAAGCCGCGGACTTGGGTGACTGAGGCCAGTTTCGAGCCATAGAATAGAGTCATAGTTTCGAGCTGTAGAATGAAGCATTTGCTGAAGTCTTACGGAGATCCGGCTGTGCTGGAGGATGAAACCACTTGCGGAGGGGAGGTTTTGTATATTTCATACCAGCGCAAATCACGAAGAACACTCTAAACCCCATCAAAGATAGTTCCTTCCACGGAAGTTTTGGAATAGGTCAGGGCCCAGAAACAAGCGCTTGTCGGGGAAGACGCTTCCACACACCACTCTAGAAAACTTGCACCTGTAAAGGCTTCGAGAGACACTGTACTGTAGGGCTTAGGATTAACTTGGAGCCCTCGCGATTCTTTAACATGCACTGACATCCGTGCATGTTAAATCAGTGACATTCGCTCCCAGTCATTTTCACGCGTCTGTTCTTCAAGACTGCAGTCACTGCGGCGGTCATGTCATGCCCTTCGTACAGTGTTCGCTGATGCCTTATGGAGATCCGGCAGTGCTGGATTGCGCACTGACATCAGTGCATGTTAAATCAGTGACATCCGCTGCCAGTGGTTTTCGCACGTCGGTTCTTCAAGACTTCAGTCGCCGCGGTGGTCATGTCATGCCCTTTTTTTAGTCTCCTTGCTAGAACACCATTTCCTTGGCTGGCGCCCGTCCACGGACGACCGCTCTTAGTTCTCCAAATGCTCTGCCCGCCTCAGCGTGTTCTGTGACGAAGCGGTGCTTCTTTTGTTCGCTCATGGCGCGAGCTGTATTCTCTCCCAAGTTGTTGGGAAACAACGTGTACTCCCCCACACGGCGCACGGAAGTTTTCCAGCCAGTCTTGAATGAGGGTCAAGAAAACATAAAGGGGAGGCAGAGCCGGGCATGGTTTTGGTGAGAGATTTACTGGTAGTGAAAGGAGCAAGAGTCAAGGTGGAATTTCGGGAAACTCAGTGCTGCTTGCATTGATCAGCACCTTATGACAATTTGCTGAAAAGAAACCTTTACACTCATATTTGCAGCACAGTAGAATATGTTGTTGTGGCATACACTCGCATGATGGCGAGAACGTAGCTTTTTTTTTTGTTTGTTCGAGGTGATGACGACGTGAGGGCAAGTGCTCGTGGGAGCTGTCTGTCGTATTCCTGTCTGCGGTTTGTCAAACTTTGCGCTGGAGATAACTGCACATAATAATATATCCATCCTGTATACCTTCATATCCTGGGTTCAGATGTTGAAGATGTCGTAATTGTAGTCCGCGTGGAGAAAAAATTACAGTCCATGAAATGGACACCGGTCTCGCAGCTAGGAACTTTCCCGAAAACTAGAGAACCTGCGTTAATATAGTGTACTAGAAAGACCCGGTACATATTAACGCACTCCACCCCGGTTTTTCTCTTTGACCAGACTGCCGAATGGCTCCCTCACTTAAAGCCTTTTGTCACTATTAGCTGTAATGGAGCTAGCAAGGTCACTGCGATGCCTGATACACAGCAGGAGCTCCTTAACATGTCTTGGTCTGGACAAACTGTCACTAAACACCAAACATGTCTGTCAGTAGGTCCAGGTCAAGTGAGGTTAACTTCTCCTTCAGTAGCCATAAGACCGAAACAGAATGTCGCAAGCCAAACCGAGGTTCGGACGGGAAAAACAAACACGGCTGAAAGCTTATGTGCGGACGAGTACTCCCTTGTGGAAGCTTTCCTAAATGAAGAAAACAGAGAGTACGGTGCTTAATGCATGGAGAAATGACAGATTTAGTTGTTCAGTGTTTCCGACTTGGCTCCATGCCAAGCAAGCAGGAGATTTTACAAAGTTTGACAAGACGATTAAGCAAAGTATTTTGCTGGGCGATTGTTTAACAACTATTTTGAGGACAGTGTTTGTTGCTTTTTTTGTGGGTGACGGTAATGCAATCATTGTGTATCTTTTTATTCTTGCCGTGTTTGAGCTTTGATCGATATTTGCGCGTGCATATCACACCCTTCGTTTTCCGTTGTATATCTAAGGTGCAGATCGGCTGCCGTCCAACATGGAATTGTTAGTTCAGCGCAGTTGTGTGTCCTCCTTATCCTCGTCCGTTTTATGCCAGCGCAGGTCTTCTAAGAAGGGTGGTTAACGCTGTGCAACCGAGGTTCGGCGAGAGCTGTTAGGTTTCAATGTTTCATGGCATGCTGATGCAGAGAATACTAGATGATTCGTACCTGTATAGTTATAGACCGCTTTTTGGTTTTCCACACACACACAGGTTTTTCGACTAGCTCTCCTCTCGAGCCAGACGTTCTGCTCTGGCGAAGCGTTTAGAAGCAATCGGCGCTTATGGACCATGCTACTCCTGCGCTCTCGCCATACTATTCTTCCGTTCTCCGGACAGTTCCCGTGGTAACCACCCTCCAGTTGCGCATTCCTTCACTTTTGCCATACCTGCCTGCTGCCATGGCTACCTTCCTCCTCCTCTAGGGTAACAGCCCTCCGGGTTGTTCCGTGGCAGCCACCGTTCGCTGGCGCCTTACGCTGTCGCCATACCCACTGCAGAAGGTGCGCTGTAGCAACCACAGCATGGGAAGGTCTCGAATTAGCCTTGACTTGAAGAGGGAATGGAAGAAACTGGCCGAGTGGAAGCCCAATAACGGTTTAAAGAAAAGAGGAACAGTAGAGGTATTCAGGATATCGCTGCAGAACAGATGTTCAGCTTTAACTGAGGTCGACGACCCTACTGTTAAGCTACGGAAGAAAATGTCGCAGCTATCATTATGGAGGCAGCCGGTAGGATGGTTAGACAGGACACCGACAACCTATCTCAGAAGACGAAATGACTTGTTAAGAAACGTCAAAGCATGAAAGCTTCAAAGCCCACAGAAAGATTAAAACTGGCATAGCTATGAAAGTTAATCAAAAAGCGCAAAGTCACTGATGCAGGGCAGTTTATTATGAATAGAATAGAACATGCTCTAAAGAACGGGGGCAGCCTAAGAGCGGTGAAGAGTAAACTATGCATAGGCAAAAAACAGATCTTTGTGTTAAGAGACCAAGAAGGCAGTGTCATTATCAACATGGATAAGACACTTACCTTTGTGCAAGGGCTCTACAAAAGTCTATACAGTAGCCAATGCAATCATGACTTAAATGAGATATGCAGTATCCATACCCATGAAATCTGGACAAGACTATTTTGTAACGAGAAAAAGTTCATTAATGCAATTTTTTCATGTATTGTGAGATTTCACTGCAGTAATCAATATATCTGCAGGTCTCCCGTCAACCGCTTTGCATTTTTTGCTATTAACATTTTTGCTATCGTCCAAAGCGCTCCCCGTTGTTTTTCTATCCTAGTCTTAACTGCTCGATTCGAGGTATGAAAAAACTTTATAAGAAAAATTTTGATGAACGTCAGAAAAATGGTCCCTTACCTTCAATGTTCTGATAACAGCGCCTTACACATTTTTGTAGAATTCAAAACTTTCAGCCAAGAATATTGGACATGCACGCAGCAAAGGGATGTCCCACCGGTAAAGAAAGAAGAAGCTAATAAAGTCTTAAGAGCAATGGAAAGGGGGAAAGCAGGTGGTCAGGATCGGGCAACAGGAGATCTCTGGAAGGACGCAGAGGAGATAGTGCTAGCAAAACTAGCCACCCTGTATACGGAATGCCTTATGACCTCGAGCGTACCAGAAGCTTGGACGACCGCTCAGATCTTTAATTCATAACAAAGGAGCTTCAATGACTTGAGAAATTACAGACCGAACACTTTACTGTACGCTGCCTATAAGATATTTATTAAGGTAATCGCTAACAGAGTCAGGACAACCTTAAAGTTCAATTAATCAAATGATCAGACAGGCTTCGTAAATGATACTCAACGATGGACTGTATTCATACTGTGAATCAGGTGACGATAAATGCGTAGAATATAGCCAACCCCAATATATAGCCTTCATTGATTACTAGAAAGCATTTGACTGAGTGCAAACCTCGGTTATCATGCAGGTATTGCGGAATCAGGGTGTAGAAGAGCTTTGTGTTAACATACTGAAAGATATTTATAAGGGGTGGACAGCTACCATTGTCCTCTATAAATTCAGCAATAAAATTTAAGTAGGAAGGCTGTCAGGCAAAGAGACACAATAACGCGAATGCTGTTCAACACAGGCTTGCAAAGGCCTGAATTGGGAACAGTTTGGGATAAGAGTTAATAGAGAATACCATCGTAATCAGCGATTGGCGGATGACATGGCCTTGCTAAGTTACTGAGGAGATGAAGTGCAAAGCATGATCAATGATTTGGGCAGAGCACAACGGTGAGCCTAAAAATTGATATGCACAAAACCAAAGTAATTTTCAAAAGTCTTGCTAGGGAAGAGCAGTTTAGATTGGCAGCCATGTGCTGGAAGTGGTAAGGGAATACGTCTACTTAGGGCAAGTAGTGACCGCAAATACTGATCACGAGAGCGAAATAACTAGAAGAATAAGAATGTGGTGGAGCCCATTTGGCAGGTTATTTGAGATCATGAATGGCAGTTTACCAGTATCTCTCAGGAGAAAAAGATATAACAGCTGTATCTTACCGGCACTTACCTACAGGGCTGAAACGCGGAGGATAACCAAATGGATTCAGAACTCAGTTAAGGACAACGCAGCAAGCCATGGAAAGAAAATAATAGGTGTCAAGTTAAGAGGCCGGAAGCGGGCAGAGTGGGTGAGGGAACAAACTCACGAAGAAATGGGCTTGGGCAGGGCATGTAATGCGAAGGCAAGATAATCGCCGTTCTTTAAGGGTAACGGAGTGGATCCTGTGAGAAGCAGGGGGCGGCAGAAATTTAGGTGGGTGGATGAGATTAAGAAGTTTGCGGCGATACGGCGGCCGCAGCTGGCAAAGCACATGGTTAAATGGAGAGGTATGGTAGAGGCTTCTGCCCTGCAGTGGGCGTACTCTGTGATGGTGATGATACCGTGCTCGTTCCATGGTAACCACCCTCCAGACAACTCTGGCGGTAATCACCTACCGGTGGCGCAATCCTCCGCTCCCGTCAAATCCTCCTTGTTCCACGATAGCCACCCTTAACCTAAGTTCATTGTACAACAGCAGCGGTAGACTATAGCGCTTTGAGCGGCCGCCCCATACGCGGTAGGTGCGGACTGTGATACCTAGTGCCGCGAGATCCCCCCTAGTTTACAATAGTGCAAGCTTATCGCTGGCCTGGTGCTTGCATTCTCTGAAATTAAGTGCTTAGCAAATGGGTACTTGACCCCACCTTGTGTAGACCAAAACCCCGTGTGTCTGGGCACTGTTTGGCAAAAGGAGGCTGTGCTATATTTAGTATTAGTGCGCAAAGCACCATTCTGATGAGTAAACCTCTAGCAAGATTCTGGGATGTTTGTGGTCTGCACCAAGCGAAATAAAGAAATAAAAATCAATGAAATCAATATCCGCATCTGGGATTGGAGCCCACGGCGGTGCGGACAGATCAGTCTCGCTGGCCACTACGCGAGAGAACTTCGCAGCCGAACACGCCTCGGGTTAAACTTCAACAGACTCCCACGTTCTGCATTGCACATCATGTTCTTCATCGAGTAATACTGCTATTAAACTAGTACTCACGTTTTGAGCTATTCGGCGGTAGTGACGGAGAGATGTGCGCTTCATGCGTTGGAGTGGACAACGTTGCGGCAGAAACACATCATTAGAGCAATACGCATTGTCGTTGATAACATTGTTGCAGAAACGTGACACTGGAGCATAGACCACTTGTGTAAATTGGGCAAGTTGACATTGGCGATGAACAGGTCGAAGACGCGCGTAACTAGCTCCCTGGGTCAGTGGAGATATCAATCGCGCTCTCAGGTACGTGGCTGTGGTGTCCACATGAAAAAAAAAACTGATATTTCGTGCCTAGCAATGCTAAACCGCCGGTCACTTTTCATTATCCTGATCAGTTCATGGTGAGCCAGTCTTACATCAAAAAGCGCCTTATTACATTCCGAGCTTCTCCCGCGCATTTTAACTGAATAACCACAATAAAAAAAAAGGCATAAATGTCTCAGGACCTCGCAGAACATATAGGGCACACGATGTTAGAATTTTTACTTGATTTGGTTGATGCAATAGATTAACTTTATTTGCATAGTTGAAATAATTGCTCAATCAGAATTCTCAAGGTGCATAATTTGGTGAACCGTGCTGCTGTGCCCTGGTGCGCAAAGATGAAATTTTCCATCAGATTTTAGATGTCAAGACATTTAAGCGTGAGGCGCTTTCAAGTACACTAAAACAATGTTCCAATTCGCCCTTCATGCCCGTACAATCATAACAATAAAGATGGCTTCTCCCTATAGTGACGAATTTTATCGTTTCATAATGTCACTTCTAACGAAGAAGGCATCTAAGGAGATTTAAAGCGAACAATATGAGTACTTCGTGCCGCTGGAGCTTTTTCACCTCTTGCATAATTCTTCGTCCGCTGCATTTTATTTTCTAGATGCGTTACTTCAAAAAGCACTTTACGTACATGGAAATCCCAATTCTCCGGCTTGGAATCTGCTTTCTAGATGACTGCAGCCAACAAGACCTGCAAAACATGGTGGATTCAGGTATGCCGCGTTCGCGTTTGTCAACGTAGGATACGGTAGGCACAGTATTGCTCACTGTATTTGAAACGAAACACACTATTCCAACATTACCAATCCTTACTCCGCTCGTAGAAGTTCAAAAATATTTAATTTGTGTGGCTGTAAGCCTTATGCGTAGAAACGAAAAACAGGAGAATGTTCTGAAGCACTTAGAGGTGGGGCAGGTGCGTTATTCAGGTGGACGACTTAAAGGGGCTGTGAAGGGGGCTCTGATAAAATTGCGGCATGCCTGGGATATTGAAGCACGCCGCTTCACGAATAGTGTCCAGCGAGGATTTTTTAAACGCGCTTTGTAGAAGCTGAGTTATCTGTAGCTAAAATTTGAATTTCAGCGTCTTCGCGCCTTTCCCTCTCCTCTCGTCACTTTTTGCACACTGCCAGGTAGGTGCTCCTTCGCCGACGCCCATCTGGGAGCGGAGCTTCCAGACCCGCCGGAGATTAGCGGCTTATTGGCCGCGGCCACGGTAGCTGCCCGACGTCTGAAACAATCTAACCAATGACCACCTCTCACCTTGTCTACGCAGAGAGAGGGTGCGAGCATAATATAGTCGGCGGTAAGGGCTCGCTAACTTTGACGCGCGATTGTGGGTCGTCTGCTGCGTGTAGAAGAGTATTATTTGGCTCCGTTTTCATGGCAACACAGTGCAGTGATTAAGTGAGTTAATGTACTCTCCTGGGAAGTCGTTTCAGAGCCCCTTTAAGTGCGGCGGTTTTCTCTCCGACAAGTTATCGCTGCATAAAACTTGTTCGGCGTAAACGACGACACGGAGTACTTGGTTGCTGAGCGCGGCCTAGTAGTTCCCCTTCATAATGAACTGCACCACAAATACAGTTCATATTAGTTCGGATGCAGCAAGAGCACGCATCTAAATGCGTAAACACGCAGCCTGGCGGCACTACCTCTGCTGGTGGAGACTGAGGTTTGGCATTTCCACCTTCGCTACAGTTCCCTCGCTGTCGCTTTTGCATAATGCCATTTTTTATCCAAGAGAACTCTCTGGATACCGAAATGCCGAAGGCGTAAGCAAAGCAGGTCCGCCAGGCACTTGAAGTTCTAATATATAACCGAAGTACATAAGGAAGAAGCGTTGATCGTGCTCAGTTGATTGCACCATGAGCCTAACTCGAAACTGGCAAAACATAGGACGGTAGTGTCCTTAAAGAGGCTCTGGAGCACTTTCCAAGGAGAGTTCAATCATTGCATTGAGTTGTCAAAAAAACTTCAGCAAAATAATACACTAATACACGCAACGAAGGACTCACAATAGCGCGCGAAAGTTGGCGAGCCCTTTCCGGCGACTTTTTCGTGCTCGCGCCCTCCTGCGTCGCTCAGGTGGCTATTGGTTAGATTCAGACGCCCATGTAGCTACCAGGGCCGCGGCCAATAAGCCGCGCAGCTGCGGCGGGTCAGAAAGCTCTGCTCCCGGATATAGGGCCGGCGGAGGCTACTTCCGGCGTGCAAAAAGTGACCAGAGATGTCAGAATGTTATTTTTAGACACTGGTAATCAAGAATGAGAATTTTCAGAGGGACATGAGCTATACCTGTATCCGGAACGAAAAATTTAAGTAATCAAAATTATTTTTGAGTGCAGTGATCGTTGTCTTCAAAAATGATTTTGAAAAATGTGAACGATGTGGAAAATGCGAAACAAGCTTAGATGAAAGGAAGATAGGTTGCGCAAAAAAGAGACGTTCACAAGTGAGGACAAGACGTGACGAGCGGGGACTTAAAACTCACTTTTATTCGATGAGCAAGCAAATTTGTGAGCGTTAACTGCAGGGTTGGTCAATAAGTTGTCACACATTATAAAACGATTTCAGCGTCAAGACTACACACAAGAAAGACGACAACAGGACCAAGTTTGCATAGCTTTGCAAGTACATGCTCAGAAGGGCAACGGAAACGCATATATAAAATGAGAGAGTCGCGACACCCTGCTTTCGAGGAAATGCACGCCACTATTATAAAGTCTGATCGAAGTGTCACTGATCCAGTCTGCAGCACGTCTCTTGAAAAAAAAATGCGCTTCGATAAGATCTCATGCTGTTTTAATTTTGTACTTGCGTAAAATCTTGATTTCTTTTGGTAATAGCTAGGATTTGTGTGCCAGGCGATGTTGTGAACTTGTTAGTATTTTTTCGGGGCAACTTATCTTTTCATCGTTACGAAACACGTGCCCTAACGACGCACCCGGCTGATTTTTTATCCTGGTCGCATTCTAACAACAGGGATGCTCTAACAACAGATGATAGACGTCAGCAGATGCTGGCGCGTATCTAGTGTCGATGTCTAGGGCCAAGCCCCATCACTCTCAGCGCTTGATAGAAGATGATTTAGTACTGCGACAGCTCGAGTGGTGGCACCGAAATTGCGACGGTCTCACACAGTAATCTTATAGTTTGCAGGCTTTCTTTGAGAGCCGTAGAAAAGAGGTATGCCTAAGGGGCACCTTCTTACGAACAGTCTGCCCGGCGGTTTTTCAAGGGCAATAACAGTCTAAGAGATTCCCTGTTTTAGAAGGCAAAATTTCCTAATTTACCCAATTAGTCTAAGCCATTAAACGGACCCTGAAATGATTTCGATGAGCACATTTCAGCGCAATATATCTGTAGAGGTGGTCGTTGTGGGTATCGCGAGTCAAATTTGGAAGCACTGCGTGGGCCGTATGAATTAGAAATAATTTTAAAAAATTGCTGCTGGCTCTAGCTCGCCGCCGATTAGAGCGACATACTTAACCGCGCGTCCCGTCTGTTGGCTCCAGGTTGGCTCATCTTTCCACTGACGTCATTGGGGGAGGGGACGCGTGGTGACGTGTGTCGTCTTAATAGGTTGTGAGCTACTGCTTGCAGCGATTTGTAAAAATTATTTTTTAATTATAGGGTCTACGTAGGGCTTTCAAATGTGATTCTAATACCCACAAAGACAACCTATACAGATCGGTTGCACTAGAATATGCCAATCAAAATCATTTCCGGGTCTCCTTAACTATCAAAAATAACAAAATAATTTACACTCGGCGTAACTTACTTGTCCAGTTCCATTGGACGCACCGCCTTCTTTAGAAGTGTTATTCATTTAAGCTGGACGCCCCACACATTACTTGCATGCATCACGAACGCCTTCAGAATGCATTGGACTCAATGAAATATTGCTAGGAGAACAGGATGCACGAAAGCAGCAGAGGCTATACCAGAAAGCGGATATCACGAATGGCCGAAGATTTGACACTGTCATGTTAAGCAGTGGAAATGTGACTTCAATTTATGCAACCAACCTAACGAATTTTGTCACTAAATGCCTACTTATTTCCTGCTGCAGTGACACCTTCAATAATAGACGTTCAAGTCTCGGACTGCGTCACGGCGGAGCCTGTACCGTGGACTACAACGCAGAAAGGAATTGTGTAAGATGGCTTTATTCCTGTCTTTATTTCTGCACTTCTGTGAAACAATTTGCTGTTAAGGCAGACTTGACATTCGGAGGATTTGTACCTGGATCGGAGTTTTTCAGAACTTGAATCAAACATCAAGTTTGAAAATGTTTGGCACGCAATATTTGTGATGCTAAAGACATGCGGTGCCGAAATGCTGTCTTACATACCCGTAGGCCATTACCCTATATTCAATTCCCGAGCCTACACTAAAACTAGAGCCTACACCTACCATTTCTTCATTTCGTAAGTTGTGAGCAAGATGTCAGAGCAACGTTTTGTCAGATGCTAAAAAAAAATCCGGATGCCATTCTGAAATAATCATTTTCACAGCAAATATTTAGGGTCGGAAATCCCGCTGTTAGGTCCATAATGGCATTTATTTTCAAGCGCTCCCGAAAGCGCCTTAATTACAAATTGCTTAGATTATTCAGTACATTCTCAGACCGTTTATGGCTAAAGCAAAATGAAACTATTCGGATACATACAGGCGGTGGAGATGTTCACGTCCAATTAAACTACTCGGGTAACATGCATCAAGCGCATTTTTTGTGCATTTAGGACTTCAAGCCCTTTTTTCCTTCTCTTGTGCGAGTGCAATGCAAGGCTCGCGCTTGGGCAGCTTTTCCTCAAGAGAAAGGCATCAAGCGATTGACCCCACTCCTTCAGTATCAAGTCGAAGCAGCTCATCTCTACTAAGCATTCATAAATGCATCACGAAACCATGATTTCGAACAGTTTCACAAAAATTACCAACCTCAAACAGCTATGTCCTTTCATTTTAGAGTGCATAACTGCATTAAAGGTCTTACGCAGACCTTTCATTCTAAGCGATCACTTAAATTAGAATACGATTTGTAGAAGAAATGCCCGTAAATCTGGAAGAAGAGAAGTTGTTCTTCCCGAGGGAACACTGGAACTTTCTCACTGAAATTGCGTGGTTCAATGTGCAGGATATTTTTAGGAATCCTAGCTGTTGCCATCGCAGCTGCCACCGGGATCGACCTCTTCATGCCTGTACAACCAAAAGGTAGACCAGAACGAAGTAAGTGCATGAACTTTTGGCTTCGTTTTTACTTCGAAAGACTGATTAAATGCGATGAAAGTGTAGCTTTTTGCATGCGTGATACCAGCTGTCTAAAACTTTGCCGTCTCCTAAATCGAATCATCAAAACAGTGGGATCCAAAAATGCAGCATAGCAGCGCAACATCCTCTCAGTTGATAAAGGTGTTCTGCTAAGCATGTCGAACGCAACATGAAAGAACCGCCATAGGACAAATGCCCCAACTACGAGAAAAGGTTACATAACAAAAGGAAATGGAGACTTTTTTTCTGAAGATGATTGCATTCCTATTCTCCAGGTACGTTGGTACAGTTTGTGAAGGGGTTCTCGGTGGCGTCAAACACACACCACCTGCTCAGGGTTGCCAGCCGAGCCGATGCCGACCGCTACGCTCTGCAGTTCGTCCACGGCCTGCGTATATTCAGTCTAGGCCACGTCGTCCTCGGACACTGCTTCATGACAGTGTCAGAAAGCGTGTGTAAGTACGTTCTCACTTTTTTCTTTTGTTCACATGCCCGTTCTCTGTCCCCAGTGCTGCACTTATACTCGAGCTGAAATGGCGTGGCTCAAGCCAAGCGTTGCGTAGGAAGCTAAGCTATTAGAAAGTATCGCACTCCGTAAGCTGCACTGGAACAAATTATATAAGGTAAATTGATGAGCTAGTTGGTGCATCATCACTTAAAACTGGCAGCGGAGAAGAACCAGAGACAAGGAACAAACACGCAGACGTGAACAAAGCTGCTACGTCTGTGTCTGTGTCCACGTCTGTGTGCTTCTGCCTTGTTTCTAGTTTTTCTCCGCTGACAGTTCTAAGTAACAAATATATAACTGCAGCAGGCGCGTTGCGAAAGCGACAACCAGGATTCAGGGTATTCTCCCTAAAGTGTAATTTCAGCTCTGTAATGAACAAACTGCGAACGAGTGAATGAAAAAAATAACAACTTCTTCATTGTGCTATTAATGCCCGACACTCAGAAGCCATGACCAAAAAATATTTCAGCGCTGCTGAAGTTTCAGAAAACGGTGTGTCGCGTATTCGCGACAGCCAGGAATCGATTCATTTTTGCAAATAGTGCGATTTTTATGGAAAACGAACTCGAACGCCTTTATTCTTCATGAATGTTCTGCAAATCCACCTTCTTGGTGAGACAGTGACACAAACTGCGTTTGTAGCAAAGAGAATCGATCTGAACGTACCAGTGCCGCAGTACATTCCTGTTACTCGGCAGCGCGACGTTTTCCGGACCATAAGTTCTCGTTTATTCCATATGTTTTGTTCTTCTATTGCTAATTACAAATTTAGACTGTCGTTGGATTTCCCACTGCCCTCTCCGTAATCATTGCTGCTCAGCTCCTCAACTCATCACTTTGTAAAACAGACATGGACTCTGAGTCGTCACTGCCAAAATCACTCGGACTGTAGCTCACGATACATAAGAGTGAAGATGTTTCTCGAAGCAGAGACTTCAACTCAAGAAACTACCATTGAAGCCTTAGTCAGGTGGCCTGTGTTTCGACAAAGCACTCGTTTTCATCTCGGTAACTGCCGTCATCCTTAACAAGAATCATAGGCCCCCTGCGTCCAAGGAATAAAAGTCAAACTGCAGTGAGGTAAAGGGGAGGGTGTGCTGTGGTGTGGTAAGTGAGAAAGGGTGTCCTATCCGGTCGTAAAAATGTTTGTTACTCTTGAAAAATGCGGGAATTCCCTGCGACCACTTTCTAGAGGCTGCCACCAGAAGGAGGCATTGATTATATTCTGGCAAGTGAATTGTTTCTCTCACCCAGGAGCTTTTCTTTCTTGGCAGTATCCATGTTTCTTCAGCTACCCTAAAATGTACATCTTGGCTCTCTCCAAGTGGTGCGCAGGAGAGCTAACCCCCTAGCTTTGCAGCAATCTGTGTGACTTATTTAAGAACATGCTTGCTTGTCCGGAGCAATTAGATTTGGTGGATGACAAAATGCTTTCAGTGTGTGAATACATTTTACGCCTCCTATCCACGTTACGTGCATACGCGCATGGTTACACTTCGAGCAGAAAAGAAAATGATACAAACGTGCTTTTGTTCTCACAGCCCGATTGCTGAATTTCCTCATCGACTCCACCCATTGGTCGTCCTTGGTCATAACAGCGGCGTTCAACAGCGTTGACACGTTTTTCTTTATCAGGCAAGTAGCATAGCTAAAAATGTAAATGGAAGCCGAGTAATCCTGAACAATATTAAACGTCGGTGAGTTGCTTTGCGTTTGAGGAATAATAATAAGACCATAACCACGGCACAGCTAAAATGCGTGGTGGAGAAAATATATTATAATTATAGTTTCCTTGCTTTATTATGCATTTGTAAAGCCAAATTTGATGATATTCACTATTAGAGAACACAATGAAAATTGTATCCACAGCCACAAAAGGAGGCGAACACTATCCACTTACACATTCGAAAAAACAGCGATGACTAAAATGGACAACCGGCTTTCACAGCACTTTTGACCTTTTGTAAGACGTGGTCTCACTTGCTTAAAGTGCCGGCAAACCGGACTGCATCTACGCTACATATTTCTGCATGCTGAATACTGCCGAACTATAAAAAAAACCATTTGGTGGGTTTTTATTTTTCGCTAATAGCTTCCTCGGTGTTCCCTTGTGATTTTGCAAGTGTGGATGTACAGTTCAACAAGGCCCATTAAGGCACAAAAAACGAATAACTTTTCGTTCTGTTGCGACTTTTCCAGCAGTGAAGTGTAGTGAAGCTATTTTAAATTTTAATGCAAGTTTTCTTATACGTCGAAAAGACTGAAATAGCACTACGTACCACATCTGTGGTTTTCTGCGTAGTCATGATACAGTTATGTAGAACTTTTTTTCCAAAAAACCAGTCGTCGAAACAGCTTAAAGGTGAAGTCATTGATTTCTTAGAGTCACTCTGAGAGCAATTTTACCAACTGTGTGCATCTGAGAGACGCATATAGCTTGCGCTTTCTAAAGGTAAGAAACCGCATCAGCTCTTCAGCAAAAGTTCCAGTTTAATGAGCTGAAGATTTTGGTAGCTAAAAGGTGGGATTATACTTTCGGTACTATCCCGCCCGTTCGCTCCACCAAAGCGACGTTTGAGTATTAAAATAAACGAGAGTTGGTGGCACAGTGCTTTCACCTACCACGACTTTGCCATCTCGCACACAAGAGCCCAGAAGATTCCCCACATGCAGCTGTGATGATATGCAGAATAGTTCAGTGTCTAGGTGTATTTTGAAACAAGGCTCCCTCCTAACTGTACTGCTTCAACGCGGGTAAACACTGTCTCATAGAGCTCACAGTGTATTCGTTCTTATGCCAAAAAATTACGTTTCCAAGAACCGTGTGGCAATAGAACTCTGAGCACCCTTACTAGTTGGTTGCTTTGTTGTCACCTGTGTCAAGCATATCAATAACATTTACGTCCCTGCTGAACGTAAAATTATTCGCAATTTTTGCTGAAATAATTATTTTGCCGAGTAGGTATTTAACAATAATATGCTCCATTAAGCCTTAGTGCATATTTGTGAAGGCCTAGACACACAGCCCACAGCCGAAGGTTTTGTTGGATCTGTAGATATAGGTGCGCAAGACCCGTCGCATAGTTTACTTCTAATGTGACGTCTGCTTCTTTCCCCGACTGCAATCCGACTCAAGGCATCATCTTTTTCGTTCTCTTCCAAGTCCAGGCGACAATATTTAAGCATACCTACGACTCTTAAATATTTTGCGCACAATCATGCAAATGCCGAGACTTCAGAAATGCGTTTTGATTCTTCAAAATTGCGTTTTGATTAACACACAGAAAAAAACTTTCTCAGTGGTGTGAGAACTGTGTACTCGTCAATAAGAATTAAAGGCAGCTAGAGCTCACAACTAGGGAAACGAACCCACGATGTACGCATACTGGTGTGGACGCGTCTCTCTCTACCTCCTATTTTCAAGTGTCGACATGTAACGTTTTGTCGAAAATATATATAGCCCATAGCGCCCGCTACAAAACCGCGCAAAAGGGTTTTGGTTGCACCACTGGTAGTAGTGAGTTTTCGAGGGCTGGGGAATAAATAGAGCTCATCTCATTTTCCAGACGTTTGGAAAGATGGCGACGCAAAACGTGTCACATTCCACGGAAAAAGAGCAAGCCAGGCGGGCTGTATATTTTTAGCAAAGAATGCTCATTCAGCGACAGCGTCATCAATTCACCCTGGTCCTCTTGTCATTTTGCAGCGGATTCTTGCTTTGCTTCATCCTAATGAAGCAGAGTAAAAACAGCCCCATCCTCTTCGTGATCGGCGTGGTTCGAAGGTTGATTAGGTAAGAATACCTAACACTCAGTTCGATCGGCAGTTTTAAGTTGATTACAAACTGAGTGGAAACGCACACAGTAGCAGAGGCTAGAGACAGGCCGGATAGTGCTAGGGGAGGGTGATGGATCTCGTGTAAAGGCTTTTCCGGTTAGGCCTAACACACTGGAATTCAGAACCAAGAATTAACTTTGTGAATCAGTGTGGACATCTTGCGCTTGACGACTTTGGGGTGGACGCCTTTAAGCGGCGGGGTTCCAAGGAAAAGAAGCTGCACATACACGATTAAGAGCCCAAACATTATCTGATCTTTAGTCTATGCATATCCACTTTGTCTGCGCCTCACATGTCTAAGTTCTAAAGGTTGCACTCTCACCTGTTTGATAAATAAAAGTAAACTAGATATTCTGCTATGTACACAAGATTACTGAGTAGTAGGCTCTAAATGATAAAATAATATATCATGTATATAGAATACGTTCAATGCTTCAAGCACCGCGTGTACGAGCCGCGGTTCCCTGTGTGCTATGGCCACTTATTAAAAATCTTGGCAACAAATGTCTACTACATGTTCAGCGACGATTATCTTCCTTCCTCGAACGGATTTATTTCTAGGCAAAGCTCTTTTCTATAACAATATATTTTGTGCAAATGGTTGTTAAGAATATACATCCACCATCAAGAAAAATATTACTCGTGCTGCGTCATCGCGCTCATTGCGAAGATTTTACCGGTCTGTCACAAACCACCCGTTTAAGTACTAGGTAAAAGCATTAAAATATTACCTTAAAACCAAAAAAGAAACTTATCTAAAACCCAACACTGTGTGTTGGGAACTCAGACTGGAGCTTTGTATTTTCTCTAACCTCCTGCATTCCACTGTCGCAGAACGTGTGTTCCCCTGTTCTTCATCATCATGTGCTTCTACATCGTTCCGCTGTTCATCAACGGGCCAGAAACGAAGACGTTCTTCCTCAGATTCCACGAAGAGGTGGCCTACCACTGGTGGCACTTTCTGCTCCACATCCAGAACTACTACGAGAAAGGTCCTCGGGTGAGCGGCAGACGCAATCTTCACTTTATTCAAACAGGTCACAGCAGAAGGGAGCAATCTCTCTTCATGCCGTTGAGTTATACACCACCCTGTGAGGGACAAGGGGGTTCTTCATTGTTCTGCACTTAAATGGTTTTCCTTTAGACATGCATACACTTTAATAACTGCACATGCAAAAAAAAATTAATTTTTTGGTGTGACCAATGACTTCTCTTTCATATAGATCGCGCCTATAATTTCAAACCGGAGAACGTTCCCACAGGACAGCCGTCGGCGAAGACGCACGAAAAGTTTACCTTAAGAAAAGGAAGATACCAATTACTTTTTATATACGATGATCTTTGATCCAACTACGACTATCAACGCTTTCCTCCGTAAGCATCCGCCGGAGGAAGCACCTCCGGCGGTGCACTTCCGGGCACCCACTGGTGAAAAGGCATCTATTACCTACGAGCTCCACCCAGAGCGCAAACTCCCACCTTCATGCTCCAGAAGCTCCGCCCACCCTGCACCTACCGCCATCCTCCAGAGGCCTCCTCTCTCCGGAAGCCCACGAAGCAGCGGAACAAAATAGTAACATTTCAATCAAGTTCAAAGATGAAGCGTGAAGCGATCATTTTAAAAGGAATAATGAAAAAAAGCTAATTGCAAAACCAGTACTGCTAATGCACATTTGTCGTTTCACATGGTATGATCGCCCGTCGATTATTAATGCGATGGCCCCCATTAATGTTGTCTCCATATTAAAACCACTCGGTTTCCCCTTAAAAGATCTCCTGATTGATCGAGAGGGTCGTGACGTCATCAACACCGCCAAATTTAAAAACCTCGGGACTAGAATGCTCGACCACCTTCTATTGGATTATTATATGGGATTATACTAACCTGACCCTCTGTTCCTTCTTAATGCGCCCACCAACCCCCAACAATCAACTTTAATCTATTTTCTGGGGCGGCCTACTTGCAAAATTTTGAGGTCCTTTGGAATATCGGGGGGTTGGCCAACTTCCACATGTGGTCGCATTTGCTTCTTTAAGAATGTGAATTTGTCTTGTTTTGAATTTCATGAAAATAGAAGGGGCGGTTGCGTCTGCGCTACAGTTCCATTATGCTACTCTCTAGATGCATGGCTACGCAACGAGTGATGCCGGCAGCGGGTTCGTTTTCTCTATGCGCACATTTGGCTACTTCTCGGAGAGGGTTCAGTCAGCGTTCAGCCGACGTACGAAACTTTTGCCTAATTTCTGTGTGTTTACTCAGCCACAGTAGACAGTACTGCACAGTAATGCAAAAGCAGGGGCTAGCACGCTAGACTAAGTGCATTTGTGTTTTGTTTTTATCAGTCGCCCAGCTTTGCTGGACACGAACGCAGATTTAATTCGCCGTTTTATAATAGCGCTGTGCACCGAACACTATCCGGCTCGGCATTTTTATCGACCTTTAAATGCAGTTCGTAGCGTTTCTGACGGCGACCGATAAACTCGTTAAGACGTCGTGCTTGCTTTGCGCTGCAGGTCATCATGCCCATATAGACTTTCCCAATTAGATTCAACAGTTAATCTTGCGAGGTTATAACCGATGCCGTTCGGCTGGGGTAGCTTCGCCAGGAGATGCTCAATTTACAAAAAGTAGAAACTTTTTTAGGGACCCCTAAAGGATTTATGGAGAAGATCAAAAGAGTAGTTAAGTAGTGGGAAGAAAATCGGCAGCTAATCCGAAGATATTGAGCACGCTTGAAATTAACGGCTAGGTGACACTTCATTCTTAGCACCCCAATACAAAGGGGCGGCTAATAATTATCTGTCGATCTAACTTACCCCATAAGGAGCTTTCCTCCTCGCCCAGCTGTCGCTCTCACGAGGTATGATGATGATGATGATTATGATGATGATGATGATGGTAGGCCACCTCGAGACGAAGGGGAACAGGCTTTACACAAATGCGATGAATAGGAAAGTTGATTATGGTATGCGAGTTATATAAAAATTTGAACTGCGCATAAAATGTCATGTTTTACCTTACTAACCTTTACTTCTATCTCCTCGCCAGAAACTTGAGGTTAATATGTGGAAATCTGTCTGCAGAGCAACAGAATCGTTACAGCTAGCCATCGGTCGGGAAACAACACATTCGCACGCAAAAATGAATTGTTGACTGAACGTTAACTGCTATGTCATTATGTACTATCGCGATCAAATTATTACGGGACACGTGCTCTCGGAACTAAACTTATTCTAGCTCTACCTCGAGACCCAGTCGCACGGTAATGTTGCCAGCGAATAGAGCACCCAAGTCCCCTCATACCTTGACATATTTCAGGCGACTGAATTACGTGACTGCATCGAAATAATTTTTTTTTCCGCACGCTCACGTCTCGTAAACTTTTGATCGCGATAGTACATCAAAACAGTAAAAGGGGTACCGAGAACGGACCTATATGGCACGCTTGATTGTACGGCTATCTTGCTGGAGAAAAAATTAATTTAGACTAAATGTTGCCTCTTTTTTAAAAATTATAGGATCCACCTTGTGGTATACGATCAAGGCGATGGTTGCGAAATTTTTTGATTATACGCTTCTGAAGAGCACTAACGAATGCTGTGGAAAGGTCCGTAAATATTTCATCAGTGTACACGAATCTCTAAACCACATCATGTAACTCTGTACCCAATTGTTATAGCAGAGCTACGCATTTTTTTCTTATATCTTGAACCATGTTCACTATCGATAAGTTGGTTTAATTTCATGTCATTACCGTCAAGCGCAGAAACATTACAGAGGGGAGTGTATATAATATATAGCGAGAATAAACAAAACTCATTAAGAAATAAGCGAACACAAAGGCCATTATAGAGCTCTAAATACAAGCGCAAAAAGAACATAAATGTATAAGAAGAACAAGCTGAATACGAGAATAAACGGCGAAAATATTGAGTTGGACAGTAACTGGAACAGCCACAAGCGGAGCAAGGATACACATAAAACACAATGAACTGGAAACGAGACAACCGGTTATTACAAGGGGAAAATGTGAGGGATCAGCTTCAAGTTATCTTTAGAGTGGGTAACGAATTAAGTCGTGATCTGTCATTAATCCGACGTCGGAAGGAAGGTGATTCCGCTCTGCCGATGTACGAGGAAGAAGCGAATGATAAAAGGCATTGGTTTTACATGATTAACCTCGTTGAGTCTCGTTATGAGGAAGTTGAAAGGACGCGGCGATTACCTCGTTATTGTGGTAGCTTCGTTGTAGCCCGTGTTGACCGAGCTTCCAAGGGGAATCTTCATTCCTACGTTGTATCCATTATTTCGCTATAACAGTTTCGTTATAACGAGGTTCGACTGTATTTGCGTTAAGATGGGCCGTAATGTTTGAGCGAAAGCTCTAATCCGGATGTTCAGAGCCAGCAAAGTCGTCTCTTGCGTGTACGTTGCTGTTGTTGTTGTTGTTGTTGTTGTTGTTGTTGCCTTAGTGACATAGTACATACCCACGACGGGGAATAGGCCAGCGCTCAGTGAGGAGGGCCAAGAGAGGAGGGCAAACTGGTGCCAAGCAAGTGGTTGTGCTTTCATTAATAGGTGAAATGTTACTTAACCAGGAAAAGCCGCCATGGTGGCTGAGTGGTTACGAAGCTCGACTGCTGGCCCTAAAGACGCGGGTTCGATCCCGGGCGTGGCGGTAGAATTTCCATGGAGGTGAAATTCTAGAGGCCCGTGTACTGTGAGATGTCAGTGCACGTCAAAGAACCCCAGGTGGTCAAAATTCCCGGAGCCCTTCACTACGGCGTCTCTCATAGCCTGAGTCGCTTTGGGACGTTAAACCCCCATAAACCATAAACCTATCCAGGAAAAAAAAGCAGGAGAGAAGAGAGAGAGGTAAAAAACGTTTAATGCATAGAATGTTCGAGTGGGCCATCATTCCAGGAGCCCATTTGCTTTTGCAGCCGCTCTTCCCCGGTTCACCAGCGAAAGCTGGCCGTCCGAATGTGATATGAACCGCAACACCTCCCAGTCTTCAGTTGTGGGGTTATTGACTCTTGGTATAGCTGGGTTTTTGTGGCATGCCCATGCCATATGGTATAAGTCAGCCACTTCACCGCTGAAGGCGCAATGCGGATCGTACGAATTTGTAAGCATATAGCTGAATTTCCCAGGATTTTTATAAGTATTCGACTGCAATTTCTTTAAAATGACCTCTTACTTCCTGTTTAGATCCTGGTGTGGTTAAGCGCATACTTTCCCATTTTTTCTGAAATATTTGAGTAAATCCCTGTTGCTTCATTGTGGTTCAAAATAATTATATCCCTTCGAATGTTGAGGGAGCCGGGGTAATAGCGTGCGGGCAGCGGTGTGAGCGTCTTCATTTCCAGCATCCCCAGAGTGTCGTGGAGCCCATATGACTCTGGATTTAAACTCTGTTTCTTCTATAGTTCTGAGTATTCAGTTTGCATGTTTACCAATCCTTCTTCTTGTATACTTACGACATGCAGTCTTGGAGTCCGTAATTGCACCCGAGACGTTCCTGGAAACCATTGCCAAAGTTATCGCCGCTTCCTCAGCCTGGCTGATTCCCTGGAATCGAATTGATGACCCATTAACTAATTTCTCTTGCGCATCCATGCAATGCTATCGTTTATATCCCGTTCACCGGTCCTGCCGCGTTCACGTAAATTGCCTCTTCCATCGCGCCCCATGTTCTCCTCGTGGCGTTCGCCCTAGCCTTCCTTCTTTTCTTATGCTATTCGGGGTGCATATTTTTCCGAATGGGCTGAACCTCCATCTTGCTCCTAAGTAGATCACCCAAGTCCTCTCTTTCCTCCGTAGACGAAATGCATGGGAACCCTAGTATATCGAGTACGTCCCTTCCTGTCCTGCTTCCTGACCGTCGTATCCTCTGCGATACCGAATGGCCTTGAGTAATTTCATCCACTATCGTGAATCCCCATGTGCAGTAATCTTTCTGTTGCTGCGTTGACCGGGATACCAAGTGCTATTTTATATACTTTGCGTATTATAACGTCCAGCTTGTTGTTCTCACTTTTCTTTCATTTAAGATAAGGTGCTTTGTAAGCTATCTTGCTCACCATAAAATCGTGTATTAACTTTATAGTTTCTCTTTCTTGTAGTTTGATATCACACTAATCATACTCGCCAGTTGCTCAATTGTTCCCTCCAAACACCTAAGCACTTCCGCGTTGTTGCCCTTGCCGTTTACTAAGAGACCTAAGGTTTCCGCAAGTGGCACCTCTTCAATTCGCGCTCCCCCCACAAATACTACAGCAGGGTCAGAGTCTCATTTCTTCCTAACGATTAGTAAGTGCGATTTATTGGGTGCACATTGAAGTCCACAGCTATTAGCGTATTCTTTCACAGTATCCTACGCACATTGTAGTCTTTCCAGCATGCTCCCAATTGACCCTCCGGAGGTCCAAATCGTAATGTCGTCAGCATACACTGCGTGCCTGACACCCTATATGCTGTCCAACCTACTCTCTAGTCCTAAAAGTGCAATGTAGAAGAGCAAAGGGGAAAGCACTGCCCCTAGTTCCCAGCCGCGCGAACTCCGACTTTACTTCTCCGACATTGAACTTAAGTCTTCGGTTCGAGCGAAAAGATTTGATATAATTATACGTCCTTACATCACAATTACAGTCATGTAAATTTTTGAGTATGATATCATGTTTGACATTGTCAAATGCACCTTTTAGGCCTAATGCTAGAAATTCTCTTGTCGGATAGCCTCAAAATTTGTTGATTATCTCTTCTTTTAACGGTAAAAGTACATCTTGAGTCGAAAGGTTTGGTCTGACCCCGAACATCGTGTTGGGTAAGATGCCACTTTTATCTAAATGTCTGTAAGTTCTTTTATATTGTCACGTGGTGGCAGGCCAGCCGAACAAAGTGACGCGATGATCGATGGCAATGAGGTGATTTAATGGCCGCTAGCTTAGCGCGAGCCATCCGCCCGCCCCACTGCGCAGTTCGTCGTCTTCTTCATCACGCTACCCGGGGCCATCGAGTGATCGTCCCGATCGGTGACAAAGAGACGTACGAAGTGGTCACGGGCTTAAGCGGATGGTTGGACAGGAACGAGAAAGTGGTGAGGTGCTGGCGGCCAAAATGAATGAGATGGCTGAATGATTCCTGGTCCACGAAGCTTCCGGGCAACAGGTCGCCAGGAGACGACGGTCGAGCCCCCAGGATGCGCTGAATGGCCTGGGCAGAGGAACGGTGTCTTCAGATGTAAGCGGCGTCTCGGGTCGGTGGGGTCGGTAGGTCAGGTCCTTGCGTCGGGTCCAGTTCGTCGTGTTGAGTGGTCTGGGCGGGGGACGGGGCGAGGGGGAACAACGGCGAGATCGGTTCGGGTCTGAAAGTCTGGGGCATGGCCGAGCGACGCAGGCCATGAACTGATGGCCGACGACCAAGGCTAACTAAGGACGCCGAAGCTCCAGGACCAGGATAGGGATGAACTCCGCACCTCACACAAAATAGGACGATCGCTCGGCAGTGCCGGGTAGTGTCACGAAGACGACGAAGTTGGCAATGGCGCGGGACGGAGCGCTCACGCTAGGCCAGCAGCCACTAAAATCATCTTACTGCCATTGTTCTTCTCGCCTCATTCTTCGGCTGGTCGCCACTAAACAAAATATAACTTTTCAATCCACTTGCCGGTGCACGACGTTAGCGATATTGGTCTCAAATTATTGATACCGATCTCTTTACCGGGTTTCGGAATAAACAGAACTTCTACCGTCTGCCAATCCTCAAGAATTTTTCCTCAGATCAGAGATTTCCTTAGCGCGAGCGCTCCTCATCGTCGTCTTCTGCGCAGCACAGCACAGCGCGAGCGCTCATCGGATTTCCGTTGTCCGCCAAAACTTGTAATACTTTTAATTCTAAAAGAAAAATTCAGCGTGAACCGAGGCAATGGACGAAGAAGAGGTGCACAGCACAAGTGGTAATACCACATTGGGATTATCTACTGAACCTTGGCCATCCCCCTGCGTGGGTATGTGCCATGGTTACTAAGAAGAAGAAGAAGAAGAAGGAGAAGAAGAAGAAGAAGAAGAAGACGACGACGAAGAAGAAGACGAAGGCGAAGACGAAGAAGAAGAAGAAGAAGAAGAAGAAGAAGAGAAAGAAAAAGAAAAAGAGAAAGAAAAAGAAAAAGAGGAAGAAGAAGAAAAAGAAAAAGAAGAAAAAGAAGAAGAAGAAGTAGAAGAAGAAGACTCAGCAGCAGCAGCAGCAATGTTTTACAACAAAAATTTTATTCAGGAGGACAACATATACATAAAAGCGACCAACAAAACGGCGAAATCAGCAATGACATAAGGCAATCAACACACGGAACAAACTCAATAACTCAAAAGATTGCGCGGGGCGGCGCCCTTTTCTATGACCCATGGCGCATCAGGTGTTGTCCAAGAACCGTATCTTCGCATCAAATAATGCGATAGAGGGTTGGCTGATGCAGGGGCTTATTTTTTTTCCTTTGTGAAAAACGCTTCTATAATCTCTCTGGTACGCTGGTCGCGGTGCCGGTACAGTACCTCTGTTTTTTCAAATATCACCTTACTATTGTTTTTATCTCCGCGCTGAGCGCAATGTTTAGATACATCGGACGATGCTTTTTCATGTTCTAAACATTGCGCTCAGTGCGCAGATAAAAAGAATTGTCAGACGATATTTGAGAGAACCGAAGTACTGTAACGGCACCTCGACCAGCGTACCGGAGAGATTATCGAAGCGTTTTTCACGAGGAAAAAAATAAGCGCGTGCATCAGCCAACCCTCTATCACACTATTTGATGCGGAGATACGGTTCTTGTACAAGACCTGATGTGCCATGGGTGATAGAAAAGGGCGCCCCGCGCAATCGTTTGAGTTCTTGAGTTTGTTCCTTTTGTTCATTGCCCCATGTGATTGCTGACTTCACCGTGTGCTGTGCTATGTCAGTGCCCGCTAAGATCCACAGGTGGTCGAAATTTTTCCGGAGGCTTCCACTATGGCACCTTTCTCTCTTTTCTCTTTCGCTCCCACCCTTCTCCCTTCCCTCATGGCGCGGCTTAGGGGCCGTTTCCTATAAGCTGTACATTTTCTGCTGTAGATTTCGCGACCATTCGGTCCTCTGTCAATGGTCGCTCAGATATACCCGCAGCTTTCAGGCGTCTGCGGAGAGCGACCAGGCCGTTGGGCGGGCGTCGACCGGACCTCACCATTGGCTGAAACTGTATGCAATGTGCAGCCAATGATGACGTGCACCGCAGCATGCAAAAATTTCTTTGCACAGTCTATAGACTCCATATACCTTTGCGCGTAAAGTCTATAGTCTTTCTACAGAGAAATCCTATAGAATAACCCATAGGCAATACAAATCCTATAGACAGTCACAAGCAATCTATTGATTTTTGCCCAAACACGTTTACAAGACTCTTTTCTATGGACAGTCTACAGACTAAGAATAAAGAAAAGCAAATATCTATGGGAAAGCAATAGAGTCTATAAGAAGTCAATAGACAGCCTATAGACCATTTTTATAAGGGTCTTGATAGTGAGCGCTCTGTCAATAGCAGGCTACGGAAATCGTCGCTGGCTGCCACTGGCTGCAATATGCAGCCAATGGTGAAGTCCGGTCGCCAATCACCCATTGGCTGGGTCGCTTGTCCCAGACGCTTGAAAACCGCGTGTATATTCGAGTGGTCACTGACAGAGGACCGGATTGACACAAAACGAAAAACGGAGATTGGACAGCTTATGGAATACAGCCCCTGGTGTCCACAAAGAAGTTAAGCAGCACCGTACCTTTCATTTCCTAATAAGTAATCTTTTTTTGAGTGTCTCATATACAGTTGATTGATGATGACCCGTGGCGCATATCAGAAGTGCGTTTTGCCTACCTAAATTAGCGCTCCACGCTTCCGAAACGCTTCCATTGCGCTCCACTCCGGTCATTAAGGCATGTCACTCCCCTCGCAGCACTCATCATGTCGGGCGCCAAGTACAGGAAAATGTATACCTCTTGCATAGCTTGTACCAAGCTCGTTACCACCTTCTGCCCCCCGCTCTCTCTCAATGCACATGCGGAAATCGCTATGAGGGCGCCAAGGGCCGGCCAGTTGCGGGCGCACTGCGAAAACAGAAAAACATGCTCATTGGCGGCGTCCCACGGTACGCGGTAAGCGGCAGTGGTGGTGGTACACGCTAAGCTGAAGATTCCTAACGGGCCACCCATCATCGATATGACAGGCGGACTAAGCGAAACAGGCAACGGCAGGGAAGGGCAGAAAACGGCGCGCAGCATGCACGGGCTTCAACACCGACGAAGATATAACACAACGTGCCACCAAAAGCTGCCACTGTAAACTGAAGATATTGCACAGTCACAGCATACCCCACAGTATACATGCCCACGGTGTAGGGCCTGCTTCGCGTTACCGGCGAAGTTTGAATACTGTGCTGTAATTCGTAGACTTATCCGCGTTCAGACAAAGGGGAGATAGATTAAAACTGGAAACGTTTTACAAGATTCACCAAAATGCTTTGCCCGTGGTTAGATAAATTTTGCGGCGTTTTCTGTGGCGAAAGAGTCGACCGTGTCACCCTCTGCGTCAGATATTGGCGCTGCTTGCGAGGTTACGTTTCCAGCGTCATTCGTGCATTTCTTCGCCGGTCGGAAAGTGCGTCCAAGTGTATTGTCTGCGTAATCTACTGCAATTCACTGCTCTCACCTCGCCTCGCACTTCTGAAAGGTTCTTCTTCGACCCGCTTTCATTGGCAGGAACGTTCTGATGTAGCGGTCAGCACACAATTTAGTGGCTATTGCAGTGCTCATTCTACCCTATCCTTGCCCACTCAATGTGTTTGCTTCACTACAATTGGGGGATCAATCGCCAATTTGGCCCTATTAAAATAATGTTCTCGACCGACAGCAGCGGAGGCTTATAGTGCTTAAGCGCCCGTCTCGCATGCGGGAGGTGGGGAGTTTCGATTCCCACTGCCGCCTGGTACCCACTGGTGTAAAAATGAGTACATGCCTCCCCTGGCCTGGTGCTCGGCTTAAACAGGGTGCAATGCTTGGTAAATAAGTCTTTGACCCCAACTTGTGCAAACGAAAATATCTTTTTCCACGGCGCTTTTTGGCCGCAGATACCCTACCATCAATAATGTTTACGAGAGAATGCGGAGAAATTGAAAGTGGGGTAAAACTCACGTTTTATTTAAAAAAAGGGACCATTTTTATATAAATACGAAGCAATAACATTTGATATAACCGAAAGAGGAGCGCTTCTTTAATAGTTTTCGTTCTCCATAATGCATGACTTGCTAGACATCTTTGGCGCAGAGGGACACCGGTGTGTTGGATACAAGGTCTGCTCACTATTTCGCCACATGGCACTGCAATGTCATCACCATCCCTCCTAATGATTAAGATGATAGTTTTAAAAATCCGAGTAATAAAACATGCGTAAATGTTTCTGCCAAGAAGCCTCTGCACTCTGTCGAGCGCTGGATTCGTTCCTGTGTTTTCAGGAAAAGAGCAGGAGGTTGGCAAAGATCGCATAATGAAGTTTGTGACTTCTGATTTAGCCGTGTTTAGAGCGCATACTCTCGACTGCTTGAGTGCCGGAGTAGCGTCAAGAACAGACTTTTTTTTTTCCAATGACAGGTCCTGCTTGGCCACATATGGTTTCTCTCGGCGGACTTTCAGCTCTTCGTAGTCGCCCTTCCTACTTTGCTGCTACTCAAGAGGTGAATTTTTATCTTGTAAATTCGAGTAATTAGGGGTATAAAATCATTAATACCTGAAAGTGTGTGTGCCGCTCACGCCTGTTGTTAACTAACCAAGCGACTCCAGAATTGCCGAATAAGCTGCCTGTCTTTGCACAAACGTTATGAATTCAAGCAACATGTAATATTAACCAAAACGAGCACTGTTATGTTACTGCCGGGTAAGTGAATGTCTGTGGCCTGCAGCTTCGAAGCCGAGGTCGTGGGATCGCGTCCCTGATGCGGCTGAAGCAAACACGGCCATTTCTGGGGTGCAGTTACATTTGCACTGCAGTCGGTCCGAGCGGGTCAAAATTAATCCGAAGTCCTCCGCTACGCTGGCCCTCATAGCATTGCGTATAGATTTAGGAAGTTCACCTCTGTGCAGTCATGCCCAACAATTCTGGACAAAAGCATTTTTGAGCGGGAAACCGTTTATGAACGCAATTTTCCCATATAATGTAAGATTTCACTACAACAATCACTATATCAGCACACCTCCCGTAGGCTTTTCATTATATTGCTATTAACGGTTCTGCTATCGTCTAAAGCGTCCCCCATTGGTTTTTATGGCAGTCTTAACTGTTCTGTGAGGTCGATGGAAACACTGTAAAAGGAAAAATTGGCTGCATATCAGAATAAGGGACTCTCACCTTCAATCTATCCGTACCAGTGTCTTACAATTTTAAAATTTTCAAAATTTTTGCCCAAGGAAACTGGACTTGAGGCGACTTATTGATTGATATCCTTGTACTCGCCATTGATTTAAGGTATTCCTAGCGAAGAAAGAACATTGCAGGAAGTGTCTCTCAGAATTGTCGCTCCTTTTTTCGGCGTAATCTCTGAAGAACACATTGGTGAGTACCTAGAAGCGATTCTTTGTTTAATTTTATTTTTGTAACATCGTTTTCACCGACGTTTCAGATCAAGTCCTAATATCGAGCACTGCACTGTCTTGCAATTCGAAAAGGAACTCTGTAGTCGCTCGGACGATAGTAGATCAGGCCAAATACAATATATACGTTTGGAACGCTTTTCTGCGTAACAATTTTGGTACGATTAGCACAGAAAGCATTTTTGAACGAAGAGTGAATTATAACGTGGCCTTATTGAAGTGTGGTCGCAATCGAGAGGCCTAGTCTACTCCAACAGATCGTAAAAATTTAGGCTATTCCTGAAGGAATGGCTAAGGAAAAGAAAAGCAACTAGTGAAAGAATTTTGCATTCATACTTGAAAACGACTAAATTTCATTTAGAAGACCTAGACAAGAGAAAAAATTAGTCATGCAGTATAAATGTTCTCTGAGCGCCCAAATCAAGTATGTAATAAAAAATCAATTACAGTAATCCGGGCCTAAATAATGTACGAATAGTTAGAGAGCATCAGGAACCCATAAAAAAGCTCCTGATTTGAACTTAGTAAAGATAAAAAGAAACGCTACAATGCTATGAAAACGGAAATATTAAGTAGAGACTTTACAAAGCAAGCAAAAAGTACCCCAACATAAAACATTTCACATTACTGGTTTTGACGGCAGCAAAGCTGCTGATGGCGTCATCAAAATCTGTGATTGTGCCAGCCCACTTTCAAGGCGCAATATTGCGAGATGTGAAAAACTGCTAACTTTTCATTTAACTTGCAGCTCATCGTTCGAGACCGCCTTAATCTCGCGCGCAAGTAGAACGGCTTTCATGTCCATTTTTTGTAGCAGTATGACTGTCGGATCAGCTATAATGTACTCAGTGAGACGCATCCCGTTCCTTCTCACCTCTTCACTAAATAATTTCTCACCATTATGCCCTCTTACACTGCTGCTCGTTTCCATCGCTGCCTGAAACAAAAAGGCTCGATGAAAAGCGCAGCATCTTCAGTAAAACAAGCACTTGGGTGCATTGCTTACTTGTCATGGCATAGTAGCAGCGCAACAAAAAAAAACACGCACAAGAAGAAGAACTAGACACCGAGAGACACGCACAGCGTCTGTGTCTCGGTGTCTAGTTCTTTTTCTTTTGTGTGCGTGTGTGTTTTTGCGGTGCTACTGTGCCTAACACAGCATCTTCGGCGCGGCTAAACCGCGGCCTGCAGCTGCACCCTCTCTCAACGGTGCGCCCAGTACGGTCAGCACCGCCCCACCCACTTTGTGTCGCCTCTACTCCCATGGAAATGGATTTTGTTGCTATGGTGTATGACTCAGGGCAGAGGGCGCGTCACAAACCCGTTAAGTATGTGGATGACAGGGCGTACCGACACGCTTAAAATTTGCTGCTGTACACATAGACCTGTGTAAGTTTACTGCATATTCGATCAGATATTTCGATTGGCAATTCCAGTTTTTTACAAAATGATATAACTGGCACTACTTTCATAGCGTGGTGGTTTTTGTAAACAAAAAGGTGCGGGTTGCAAGCGGTTAAAAGCTCTCTGATATTAAAAAAAAATAAAAGTGTGTGCGTCCCCGCAGCACCCGTATCTTTCTTGTGCACACATCGCGTCCCCCTGTTACTGTCACGAAATGTGCACATTTGATTGAAAAACAGAAGATAGCCCCATTTATTACTTTTCTCATCATTCTGAAATGTCCAAGGAGAAATGTAACTAAACTGGTTCGCTGTCCCGTGCTCGGAGACGGAGGCAAGGGAAGACGAAGCGGACGACACACATAAAAAAGAACAGCGCACTTTCTGAACTGTAACTCTTATTAGCGCTGCAGCGCTAATGAGCCTCAATACGAGCAACAGTAGTGAGTGATGGAAAGACACTGATTCCTTAGCAATAGTAACGCTAGTGGCAGTGCTTTAGAAAAGAAAACGAAATGTACGCTGTAATGAGACGTGAATGATGTCAATCCTTAAACGACTAGGTCTGAAAGTTCTCCTACATTTTTATGCATCGCGCAATACTTTTGCTCAGCCGGAGAACGCTGGCGTTGGGAGCGTGCGTCCTGCTGGCACTGCTCAGCTATGCAGTCGCTGCGTGGACACTGGCCAGCCGTCCGGAGATCCAGCCATTCGTGATCATTCCTGGGGCCACACCACAGTAAGTGTCTTTTGGAATGTCCATCGGTATCGCTGACATTGCATGGAAAGATACAGGTCCTATATGACAATCATAACAAGAACTATTTTTTTGAAGCGATGTTTATTGCCTCAGGGCATAAAAACTATGAAATTAGAGATGAGTACGATGCTTAAATAAATAAAAAAGGTTGGCTGATCTGATGAAATCAAGAAGTGAACGATGATATGGACCCTGTGTCCAGGCAATATAGGAATCCGGATTGTCCGGTAAGAGTCCCACTGCCGCCAGGTCCCGAATTTTCGTCGGCTTCAGCGCCAGGCAGTCTCACAACACAGAAATGAAATGTGGTAAGAATATCTTAAACACATGGTGGTACTAAGGTCTAGAGATAGAAAGGAAAACAATCCGAGCATTGCGAAAGAGACGCAAAAAGGCCAATGCCGAAGATAGGCAAAAATACAAAGAGGTACATTATAAAGAACACACAACCTACAACAAGATGATAACAGAGACGAAAAAGAAAATCGAACAAAATGGGTTGTAATGCGATAAAAGACTCTTTTACGTGACCCTATTATTAGCGTGTTCAAAACTTAAGACAATGCAGATAATTGGAAGCATGATTAAAAACAACGGGCAACAAACAGTGTCTTTAGAGGAGACAATGCACTACATGCCTGACTCCTTTTATCCAACGGAAACATTGGAAGAAGTTACAGTATAAAAACAGAAAGAAGGCCGAAGGGCAACAGAAGACGAGGCAACGAGAGAACGGTGTGAGGAAGTGAGCACAGAAAGACCGGCACATTGCGAGGCCGAGGCTAACGACGTACCTTTTACCGATGGAGACCTGGGCGAAATAGAGAAACATATGAGAACCAAAGTGACGCTTGGTCCTGATAATATTTGTACGAAATTCATGTAAACGCTGTGTAACGCGCACTAGTCTTTCTTTATAACAGTAATCAGTGGATGCCTTAGAGTTGGATAATTTCGTAAACACTGGAGAAAATCAAGAGTAATATTCATAATGAAAGCGAACGCTAGCAGGAAAGAAGGCATCAAAATAAAGACCTCTTGCAATCAATTCTATACTAGGCAAGATACTTGGAAAGTTAATTTTAAAAAATCTGATTTACTATTATCTTCGAAAAGAAGACGTACAATCAGTGGGCTAGGGTACACCACGGCGCTTTTACCCAACAACTACGAGGGCTATAAAATTGGCGTTATACATGCTATATACCTATCATAGTATATAGTCGGGAGTAAAATACGATTAGCACAATGTCGCCACCGGAGCGGTGAAAATCGCGTTGCGCAGCTGGCAAAGGAAGATATAACGACACAGCGCTGTGTCGTTATATCTTCCTTTGTCCTTGTCTTAAGGTGCGCTGTTTTTTTTTTTTCAAATTTGAACTACCGACTAGCCCGTTTGACCACCCTTACAAGTTACATCTGGCACACTTGTTATCGGCGTGTTCGTAACCGCAGAGCCGAGCGTTGATATCTGCCCCTCCTGTGGCACGTCACTAGTGCTAATCTTTTTCACTGGCGGCTGTACAGGGCGAGAATTTGCAGCAGCGCTTTTTATTGTTTTCAGGTATCGAGAAACTGCTCTACTGGCACTGGCGTTGGTTTCGAATTTTGTTGTGGAAGCTTTTTTTTTTCTGCTGGAATCCTTTCAAACTATAACGTTGCCATATTTTTTTTGGATGGGGGGGGGGGGGGGGGGAGGGGTGCTATTGATTATGGAGTCAACTTCACCGCTATTTCGAAATAATCGACTAAGTTCTCTGGGAATGAGGAGGAATGACATATCTGTCGCTAACAGTGTTGCAAATGCTTCAAAATATTCTCAAACGGAATCGTGTTGCCCATTTAATATGGCAGGTCTTCTGCCACTGCGGGAGGCAGGGCGACAGCAGTAGCTGCCTTCTTCATGCATGGCAAAGTAGTGCGCTCTAAACGCGACCTTCTACTGAAAATTGGCTGTACTGCACTGGGAATGCGGTTCGCGGAACGTCTCTTTCGTGAATCTGCCAGGTGTTTCGGGAAAGGTAATCACTAATTTTTAAAAAGAGGTTTTCTAAAGAAAAGAGATGTTTTTTGCGGCTTAATAATACCACTGTTGGCGGACGTCAAAAAACAGGCGATTCATGTTAACTAGTCAGGTGATTAACTAAATACTCGTACTTACCTTTTTAAATATTACCTGATTGCAATTAGATTGAGTGCAGTTAGGCACCTGATTGCAATTGGAGATTTATAGCCGGCCGTTAGTACTAGCCATACCAGTTCTTAGAATTTCGAAAACGCGATTACACTCACCGCTGTCGCACGACAAAATCTGGCTTCATCGTGCAAGAATACCTGCGCTATCAAATAGCATGAAGGCAAAGCATCCCCTCCAGTGCACGTAACTAGTCGAAATAGCCAAATTTTGTCGAGCAACAAACAGCACCGAGGGTAATCGCGTTTTCAAAATTCTAAAAACTGATATGGCTATCACGAACGGTCAGCTACAAAGCTCTAATTCATATCAGGTGCTTGCCAGTAATGCCTAAAAAGTTAATTATTAGAATTTAGATGATCAATTTTTTGGTTAACATGATTCGCCCGTTTTTGACGCCAGTCGGCGGTGGTATTACTAAGCCGCAAAAAGCTTCGCTTTATCTCAAAAACTCTAATTTTAAAAATTAGTGATCACCTTCGCTGACACACCTGGTATAGCACTCTTACTCTGAAACAATATGATTTGACTATTGTTGGGAGTATTTAAGATGGCCCACCAGAATCCTTATGTCTCTCAATCAGCTAGCGCTCTGACGGGGTAGAAGTTACGTTATTTTTTTTATTTCCGCATTAATAAATATAAAAATTAACAAAATTTCTAGCATATAGGAGTGCAGTTGATTGAGCGACGTTCAGATCCTCTTCTGACCACTCTTGCGGAAATTCAGTGCACAAGCGCGCAAGACGTAGAAAAAGTACTGTGAAGCTGTAGATGAGGATTTCAGGTGATAGCAAAACTATCCATATTTTTTTAGGTATCATAAATGCACATACTGTTCTTTTTTTTCTGTTTTGCAGAGGAACATTAAATACCATCAATAAATATTACCAATGGCCCTTCTGTCATGGCATGTGCTACTTCAGCGGATGTATCACCTGCCTCATCATGGAGAACTTCAGGGAGCGCAAGTTGACCAAGGTGGGCTGCAGCCGAACGAGGAGGCCGTCTTTAATTAAATTCCAAATGTACATGTTTTCATACATGTCTTTATTTTGTATGCCACATCTATCGTTGGCACTGGTTGTTTGCTAAGATTCATGATACGTAATTCCGCTGGTCTGCCCAGTTACGCACTCAGGCTGCCTAAAGCTTATGCGAGCTGGATGGAACGTTATGTGAACTGAAGTGTTACTATTGTTATTGATAAAAACAATTACTATTGTTATTGATACTATTACAATTATCAATAACAATAACAATTAACAATTATCAATAACAATTACTATTGTTATTGATAAAAACAAAACCAAAAGAATGTTAAAACATTTAGCCCTATATCGGCGCACTGTGTAAAACAACAGCTGCGTTTGTTCTATTTCTAATAATGAGTACTCTTGCTTTTTAGATATTTTGTAATTTTTCATAATTTTGTTATCCGCAACGGAGCATTTAGGTTTTCTTGCTATTCTTTGTTGGACCCGTGTGCTGATTTTTTGCGGTGCATTTTCTGCACTCTTCGCTTTTTGTGCGCTTTAATTTCCTGGCCTTTTGCATTCGTTATGGTCCCTTCTCCAGCTATAGCCTGAGTTGGGGCAACAGTAATTGTAAATTAATAAACAATTTACGAACCAAATTTACAGCAGCAATCTATGGGGCTTTCTATGATGTTTAATAATAATAACAATAATTGATTTTGGGGGAAAGGAAATGGCGCAGTATCTGTCCATATATCGTTGGACACCTGAACCACGCCGTAAGGGAAGGGATAAAGGAGAGAATGAAAGGAGAAAGGAAGAAAGAGGTGCCGTAGTGGAGGGCTCCGGAATAATTTCGACCACCTGGGGATCTTTAGAGTGCACTGACATCACACAGCACACGGGAGCCTTAGCGTTTTACCTCCATAAAAACGCAGCCGCCGCGGTCGGGTTCAAACCCGGGAACTCCGGATCAGTAGCGCTACCCACTGAGCCACTGCGGCGGGTATTCTATGACGTTTACGTTCACTTTGAGTTCTCCGTTTTATCTGTATAAAACACAAAGGATACCTTACTGATCTCCAAATGGCATACAGCTCTCTACATGTGACCTTACGTTTGTGTACCCTCTAGTGTAGCGCTTTTATTGTTTTCCTGAAAGAGCTACTGCAGAAGTCTTTCCTGCCTAGACTTCAGTGCTACTAGTAGCCATGAGTCACTTTTGCACAGGTTCACATGTCGGCATGTTAACACCAGTAAGGCCGCGGCAGGTGGCCATAGGCACCGCTGCAAAGCACTCAAATTATTTCGGCGTTTTTGGAGTTGACGAGCCAACACTAATCACATAATGTTCAGTTGCTGTGTTACGTTCAGTTCTGTTAATTATTCTTTTCGGCGTCCATTTCTTTTCATCAGGTCGTACAGATAGTGGGCTGGAGCGTGACCGCGGGCGGCATGTTGTGCTGCGTCTTCATGAAGCTAGCCTGGTACACGAGCTCACAACCCACCACCGTTGTCGGAAGTTTGCTGGCTGCATTTTGCAGCCAGTTTCTATGGTCGATCTCTCTAGTGTGGATCACGCTGACCTGTTCCACGGGCCGAGGAGGTAAGACTGCTTGAACACTGCCGCATTGAGGCGCACGTTTAAGTTTGATAAAAGTTTAGTTTACAAAGTGTAAATGGTACAACCGGTTAACACCAGGTTTTCGGTAGGCTTATTAATATTTTTGTCGACAGTTTGAAGGGCAGTCGACGTGTGTGTGTTTTATGTTTCAGGCTTTGTGGCTAGGTTCCTCTCCTGCGACGTTTTTGTGCCGTTGAGCAAGCTGTCGTTCGGCATCTACATTATCCATCTACCGTTCATCGAGCTCATGCTGTTCGCATCTAGGGAGCGAGTGTTCTGGTCACACTTCAATCAGGTAAATTCTAGAGATTTTCATTGTGAACGCTCTAGCGAGGACACCTGGAACCGAGTCAGGGAGAGAGTAATCTTCACATAAACGTGCATACGTCGCAGCGTGCAACGCTGACCCCTCATCAGACAGCACAGCCATATTACGAGTTAGAGTCTAGACATCTGGTAGTTAGCATTATATTGAAAGCCATAGAAAATTGCGGAGGCAGTCACCATTTTCCTCACGAGCTTATATCTACTTTATTTGGTGAGGTGGATTACACGCAGTGAGAATGGTTGATTGTGGTGATGGATTCCTATGGCTCGAAGGCAACCATGGGGCGTGCGAAACTGTGACGACCATCCAGTGCCCTTTTGCGGCCTTGTCCTTTACTTGCAGTCCTCAACGCTTCTTCTACGCCTTGATGCACCGCATAGCGCTTTTGAGGGTGTTTTCGTGAAAGTGAAAATTAGCGCGCTGACGCTGCGAAATGCCAATGCTGCGACAAACAATTTTCACTAAGAGTGTCAAATAGATATTTCCTGCATTCTCGGCATTAAAGTGGCTCACCTTCCGCCAGAACTAAGACTGCGGTACATACGTATTAGCCTTTCACATCTCCGGGATGCGTCATCAAGTGGTAAAGGCCTCCAGCCATTCAGCTTTCGACGTCATTAAGAGGCGTTGGCGCTGATGTCAGTAGCGACTTCCGCATGGTATACTAAACGGCTTCCGTCTGCCAGCACCTACCGCACGTGGTGCCGCAGCTGCAGAAGAAGCATACGCGTATCGCCAGCGCTACCGTTAACCAGACTTCACGCTGTCTCTACGTCATACAGTGGCATTATAAGCGTCGAGGTGAAGCACGGATTTATACAAGATCCAGCACTGAACATCACTCCCTTCTAGTCCCTCCCCCTAGTTCCTATTTCAAACGTCTCAATTGTCAGCACACTACAACAGGTTTAGCGTTCCCTGATCCCATAACTCCCGAAATTCTACCCAACAACGTTTATTATCTTTGGGAACCTATACATCTCTGGATTCCGTCTGGGCGACTCCCGCTGCCACTGCCCATCCCTGTACGCGAGCTTCAGGCTTTGCCTGTAGCTTCGTCACCACTTTACTAACCTCTATTAATGGATTGCAGCGTGCATAGCTGGCGTCCACCCAACGGTCCTGGACGTCTAATACGCAGCAAAATGAGATTTTTTTCTGCTTTCTTCAAAGAAGCCGTTTTCATCCGGCTAGAGGCTAAAAATTTAATGCGGAACAGAACTGAAAAGCTCTCGTTTTACAGCCTGTTTTTCTGGGGTCTTTGTGCAGTAACATCCCAGTCTTTTGTAGCACATGTGGCAAGAGCGACTTTTGACAAAACTTCTACAATAGTATTAGCCCCCGCGTGTCCGCATAACACCGTCTTGTGCATCTCTTTTCAGGTCTCCCTGTTTTTCTCGGTGTTTATTTGGAGCGTCGTGCTTTCGTACTTCTCGTACGTGGCCTGCGAAGCGCCGACCAGTGCGCTCGACAGGCTCGCCTTTAGCAGGCTTCGAGGCAGTGGAAGAGAACCGAAGGACCAGCATACCCTGCAGAACGGTGTTGACGTTGAGTCGTACAAGAGGAAAGAAGACATCACATTTTCCCGTTGCTAAATGTAAAGAAGAAGCAAGTTTACCAGCCTGCATGTGCATGGATCTCTGTGGTCCGTGATCTTGCCCTGGGTCGCCAGAGCTGCAGTGTTGGCCGCAATTCCGCTAAAGCGGCCCACTGCTGCGAACTTCTCAGCCTGCCCTCAGAAAAGCTGTGCCGTGTTGTGCTTTTTTGTGGGACAACGATTGTTTGATGGGTGCACACGTCTAAGGTCACGCATAATCTCGATGAGGAGAAAACGATTAGAAAAATTTTGTGATGATTTTGCTGGGAAAGTAAGCCGTAATGCACAGGCGGTCTCGAACTTCATTCGTCTTTAACAATGATCGCCTTTTACCTGGTCTTTTAGAGTTGCAGCTGAAAAGTCTGGCTTTGGCTAGTCTGCAAATGTTGTAAGAAATTTCATACTGGAGTCACACAGTCAGCACCATCACTGCCTTTCGCTTGGTAACGGGAGGTGTAGAAATATTCCTAATGAAGTGAAACAGAGTTGATTTCTTGCTTTTACGAGCACCGTCCTGCAAGTTTTCGTTTATGGTTCCAAAATTAAATGCTATGTATGGCACGGTTGTGAAAATAATTTTTCTGCGATAAATCGTCTGCGATTGTGCGACGCCAAAGAATTGTGTTGAGATGTCGATATTAGCCATGTACTTTTAAAAGAAAGCCGCAAGATTAATACACTCAAACTCAAATGATTGACATATGTATTGGCAAAATAGGTTGATTAATAATAAAGCTGTGTGAAATAAATGGGTTTTGTCTGTGCTTCGTGCATTATATTCATAAACATAACTGAGTTGTACAAAATGGTCAGGATATAAGTTACAGTTGCGTATGTCGACTGTAGCAGCTTAGATTACGAATAGATAAAACACACAATCTGTAAAAAAGGAATACTGCCTCTGTTGAATCTATATGTAGGAATAAATTCACACAAAATTTTATCTGGGGCTAAAAAATAATGTTTTTTGGCTGTACTTCAAGGCAGGATACAGTAATTTGCACATGAGTATTACCATGAAACAATCATGTAGGTAATGGTTAAGAAAGGCAGAACTAGGCATGTGAACCAGTCCACAGCGCAGAGCGAGCGGTTCGCAAAATCATACATCTTCACAGATACAAACCTAAAAATGAACTCTCAGAATTACGCGCGAGCGAAACATTAAAGTGCTGAGGTCACCTTGATGCTTGAAAGTGGCTGTTCGCCATTCTGCGCATTCCTAATATCGATGAAGACAAACCACTTAAAATGAGAATGTGACACAATTTGAACTCATCAAAGATTCAATGCATGTGTTTGAGCTATCCACAAAATCCTCTTTCATGCTATATCGAACATCACACTGCATATTCGCAAGTAAAGAAGATATGCGCTAAATCTATCTCACTTCTCTAGTAAAGAACAACAGCAAAAAACAACCACTGCGTGAGATCACTGTGCGAACTGCATCTCGCTGTTGGTTAGTACGCGGCTGGAAGACAAGAGATATGTCAGTGCAGTCCAAGGAAAGTACGTATATGGAACGCAGATACATACGCGCAACGTCCTGCTTGCAAAATCATGCGATGCTCCTGCTATGCCTGCTGTCTGTGACATTCATAAGTCAGGTATATGGGACGGGGTATATTATGAGTAGAAAACTTTGTCAGTCATTATTTTCCCACAACTTTCTATTAAATGAAACCTGAAATCTAATGAAAACTAGTATTACTCGAATTTTTCTAAAGAAAAATTGACGCCTTTTCTAAAACTCTCCCTAAGTAAACTGCAAGAATAATTAAATTCGAGGTGTGTAAACAAGGTTTGTACGCCTGGTACAGGTACGAAAGTGAGGCCACGACAGTTATCCTGAATGTTTACTGATGATGAATAGGCCTCTAGATTTTTAAGATAGGCAATGACGGATGTACTAGACACTCTACATTCCAAAAGATCTTTCGTCCTTTCGGAAGCAGTGACGACCGCTATTCCCTGGAGACTCAGTATGGACAGCATAAATACAATATGCGGAACGTGCAGATGTGTTCAGATCTCAAGGAACAAGTTTCAAGGGTGATTGTGGCGTAACAACACAACGGCACAAGGCCAAAGAGGACAGCCTTGTGCCATTGCGCTGTTATGCCACCATCATAAAAAATCAACTCGCCCATTAGCGCGCGGGTTTAAGTTTTAAGCCCCCAGTAGCAAATAGATAAACGGTGGGAGGAGCAACATCCTTCACAGTCCCCGCTCTCTTCCGTCTCCTCCGCTGTAAGGCACCAACTTTAACGGCATGTTTTCGCTTATGAACATGTGTCACTCTACAGCCGAAGTCCGCGATTAAACAAGAAAAAAAAACAATGAGAGAAGGTTGTCCGTGAACAAGAACTCCGTTGCTACTCATGCGCAGGTTAAGTCTGCTGTTTTAAAAAACCTCTTTCTCGTCGGAGTGATCAGCCGCTCCTTTTCGAAAACGTGTATGGAGGTGAGTTGCGGGGTGAGTGTAACGGATATAAGAAATTTAATTTCTCTGATACAAGTGAATGGTTTTAAACTATCTGGCAGCAGAGCGTTGCTCTGAAGTGGGAAACGGCCAGTCGTCGTCCCGGCATCGTGCGTTCGACGCTGCCTGGCGCATTAAGTGAGTAATTCGATCACCGTGCTTCGCCGAAAGACTAAAAGATGCGCCCGAGGTGGAAGTGAGAAAAGAAGACTACGCCGATACGACGACAGGAAGAGTCCAGTTTGAGAGCGTTGTCTCAGTCACGGCAGAGCCGGGCACCGAGCCCTGCGTGTCGAACACACAAGGCTTGATCACATTTTTTGCACGAGGAACGCCGTTATGAAAGCGTGGGCTATGTTTTAACGCCTAAAAATGACCTACTCCGGAAGCTTATTACAATAAGACAGCCACACATTTCACGAATAATAGCAGTAGTTTCGGTAAATCGCAATTGGGGTACGCTTAGTTCCTTCGCGTTTCATATGTGATCCGCGTATTCTGTAGATTGTAACAGTTCTCGCATTGATATATTTTGAAACTTCATGAACATTGACCACTGAGATCATGTCCTGCCTATATTATAACATGTTTGCCTACAGAGGCAATTTCTAAGGTTCCATGTGATGTTTGTGAGCTTATGCGTCCGTTTAATCTATGGAAGAGCCACATGATAGATCGTCGCGCAGAGCCGCCACGTTAATTGAAGTCTGCGTCCGGAGAGTAGTGTGCTTTGCTGAGGGGGGGGGGGGGGGGGGAGGGGGGGGTTATGGGGTATATGCTGCACGTCTCCTGTCTAGCTAGCTTTACTCGATGGATCTATGCGTCTCCCGAAGTTTTTAAGTTTCTGCAGTGGTAGCAGGATGCTGGTGTGACTATGTATTGCGGACTCACGGGATGCGGCCTGGTTCAGTAAGGGTATATAGATGCCTGTGAGTGTTGCTGTACTTCCATCCAATAAAGAAAGAAAATTCTAGACTTTGGTTTAGCTTGTACGGCTTCCAACCGAAGAGACATCCGTTCGGTTCTCGCCGCGGGCACACAGTTTTTCATATCCACAACAGCGCAGGAAACACGGACAAAAGAAGAGAATAGACAACGCTAGCGCTGGCTTCAACTGAAATTTATTACGGGAAGGGAAGACTATATACATATTCCAATCTTACAAAAAACAAACATAAACGAAATTGCCATACAAGGCATGAACTAATGCACACGTGTCCAAAAACAAAAACAAAAACCCTCCAGCGAGAGGAAGATAACACTTGGACGCGTCCTTAATGGCGCTATCAATCAAGATGGGCACCCTTGGGGAAATCTAGTTCATTTTAAGACCACTAATGAAGGCCGACTGGTGCAAGCGTCTCCAGAATTATGCATGTGATAGGCTTCCATTATTTCCCTAGCCAATTGGTTCTTATGTCCAAGAAGAATGGTTGTAGCAGAAAATACCGGGGGCAACCGCATGCACGACGGTGCAGTTCGAGGTCAATGGATGACTTTGACGAGTCGTTATCGCAGGAATTAGATTGTTCCTGAAGCCTTTTATTACCGCATTGTTGGGTCTGGCCAATATACACGGCCCCGCGAGAAAGCGGAAACCTATAAACAACTCCAACACTGCATGAAATGAACTTTGGTCGACGCTTGACCTGACACCCACTTGTGTGTTGTATCTCTTGTATGGCGATTCCGTTTATGTTTGTTTTTTGTAAGATTAGAATATGTACATATTCTTCCCTTCCCGTAATAAATTTCAATTGAAGTCAGCGCTTGTGTTGTCTATTCTCTCCCTTTGTCCGTGTTTCCTGCGCTGTTGTGAATAATGAATACGTGCCAACTGGCCCAACTTTTTTCACTTGCACTATTTGTTTTCCGCTTTCAGCTGCCTCTGTCTATGGCGGAGCTGTTGCACACCTATGTTGCTCGCTTCGGACGAATACTTGCTCCAAATTGTATTATGATTCGTAGCAGACTAACGGTTACTCTCATCTATATACTTTCCTTTTGCTTTTTGCACAGCACTGTTACATTATGTTTTCATATGTACATTTTGACACAGTACAATATTCAGGATAGTGTTGCTTGTTCTTGTATAACTGTTGTGGTGGAGAGCGACTGCTGACGCGCCACTGTTGCTGCATCGTCGGTGCTCTCTGAGGCCAGGGCCTAGTCAGGAGGATGTGTTCCCTCCTTTTGCCCTGCCTCAACGGCAAGAACTATGTACTATCTCAATAAACAATAAACAATATTCACTCTCAAAAGAACTAATGGTTGTGGCAACGCAGTTACTCTAAAAAATGACCAACTTGTCGTCGAAAAGAACGAAAAACCGCTTATATTGAACGATCAGTGGTCGCTTGATGACCATGGAGGGAGGATGCGTAAACCATGCCCGAACATGTTTGCGCATAAAGCACAAAAGAGTGGAGCGACTTCACTTGGTTCACCGACAGCTCCATCACACACCCAGGACGCCTAGTCATTCAAACTATGATAACCCACCAGCACACACAAATAGCCGCACCGTCAACACTAAACACTGAACCTTTTCCTCTACTTGAAACACAGCAACTAAGTTGAAGGCTGTGCCAGATTCCATTGTCTCGCAGCTGTGAGCGCAAAACATTTCGCAACACGTTGAACGACCTTTGTTCGAAAAGACACTCCTTAACGGCTGGATTTCTATCCCGCAATCCGATGGCGGTTTTCGCTATTTTGTGTTCTAATATTTTACTTTCTTCGTTCAAGTATACTATTGTCACCCACTGCTTTGTAATATTTATAAATGCACTCTTACTACCTATTGTTATTATATATAATATTTCGTCAACCTCTCCATTTTTTTCAATTATTTATTCTTTTTACTTACTTGTGCCCTTGGTAGTTCATAAACTCTACTCTACCCCGTACCCACTCATCTAATTCTTAGGAGAGTAGGAGGGGACAATAAATGAATACAAAAGGTCGTCGGTGAATCAATTTAAAAATGTGGTCCACATTTTTCCTGCAATTCGCCTATGTCAAAACGAAAGGGTGCTTGCGTGCCGCTATGGCGCCCATCAAAACTATGGAATCAAAATGATATGCGCCTGATGATATCTTTTTTTCATTCGAGATGTTTGCCATTAAGTATAATGAGAAAGGGCACCTATGATAGCTCAAGTACTCGCGCTCTGGGCTCAAGGTGACATTTTTTTTTTGCACTTAGCACCTCATCAGGCGCTTTTCACTCTTAGGTACAATATGAGGCACTGTGCGATAAATTGCAAAGAGCGGTGATTTCAACGCAATCGATGCTAATGAAGAAACAAAACAGGTTGGTAAGAAGGCGTTATGAAAGTGCCTGTAAGGCTGTGGCTCTCGCTTTCAAGAGCCTGTAGAGCTGGCAAGAAAATGCAACCAGCTGTAACAAGTAATTATAAATATATGAATGCAAGAACTTGATCTAGCCTTCACCTTGCAGTGGAACTCGGGACAGCATTTTTTACGTCTGACTGCTTACAGTGACATTGCAACGGAAATTGTTTCCTCCTGTGCGGTTCCTATCCATCGCTGTTACTACTCTAGGCATGCTTCAGGGATCCACTCAAATATAACACACTCAAACTGTCGCACCCACACCGCCCTAAGAAAAAAAACAGTGGATAACTTCTGGAAGCTTAAAAAATCCTATACTTCAAAACATCACTGAGAGTTAGAAAAGACGCAGCTCTTTTTTCTGCTCCTGACACCTCATATGTTTCGAGTGGAGATGTACTTTTGAGGGCGCGGGACAGGCACGTATGGGCACCTGTTCTAACTGAAAACGAAACGGGTCCATTTGACAGAATAGCGCGGGAGTCTTTAAGGAATTCGTAAGCTGGGTGCCAAGAGGAGAGAGAGGTTCTTCCACTAGTCCAAAAACGGAATCCCATGCCACGCTGTCAGCTTTTCGACATCGGAGTCCACTTCTGTCAACTGCTGCTGCGTAAATGTGGCGGGCCTTAGCCATGAGGCGCTCCCATGATAATTTGATGTTCGCTATCAGTGAACACCAGCCAATAGCTGCTATTGTATTGTACTGGGTTTTATGGCGCATAAGTGACTCAGGCTATCATGCGCCGAACACATGATATAATTTATTTCAAGAAGTGGGTGTCCTCAGCGAAAGTCCTTGTCCGGACAAGGACTCCGAGGAGCCCATCAAATCGAATGCAGACCTCAGCCTTCTTCTCAGGCCTGAGAAAATGGATCAGGTGTATCATAAAATGCGTCAAAGCGCAGGGTAAGAATTTTAAGAATTAATAGTTATGCGATATTATATTTTTTTAAGATCGCCGTGTCTTTCAGAAAACTAAGAACAGATGAAGTTCTTATATTCTAAAAGTAAATTAGGGTGCATGGGAATGCATTCATTGCAAAATGCATTAAAATAATTTTTATTAGCTATTCGAGTTGTGTGCACGAGAATAAGATGTGATTTACTGTGAGCTAACAACCACAACCACATTTCTCACACAAGGATTTTTCTATTTTGTCATTAGAAAGTTATGTGTTGTGTATGCGTGTCCAATGCGCCGGCGGCATAAAATTACCTCTATAAAACGTTCCTGATGCTTGCAGGATCTCCATTCTCCCATTATAGGTTTTGCTAAAGGCAGTTTGTTATTGTCTTCACTGTTCTATGTAGACTGCCATTTTTCTTTAAGTTTATTTTTACCCACTTTATGCAATCTGCATTGGATATATTTAAAGTTCTGACTTCCTTATGGCGAGCTTGAGCAGCGCATGCGTCAGTTCTCTCGTTGCCACTAATTCCAAGATGGTTTGGTATCCAACAGAGCTTAATTTCATCTCCTTGTGTTTCGGCAGTTATTATGTTACGTATTATATTTCCTACTAAAGGTTCTCTTACATTTCTGGTGTTGAGCGCTGTGATTTGACTCAGCGAGTCCGTGTAGATAATGCTGTTTTGAATGTCCTTTTGGACTATTTTTGATACAACAACCGAACTGGCTTAAGTTGCCGCGTAACATTCTCCAGAGAAAACTGACGCGCACTAAGGCAACCTGACTACGTTTTCCCATTTATCTTGCACTACAGCACTTCCGACGTAAAGTTCTGCTTTTAGACCCGTCTGCATAAAATGCTGTGTATTCTTTGTACTTTTCGTCTAGCGCGAAAAGTTCCTGTAATATGTGTTGACGTGGAGTTTATTTTTTTTTTTGAAATTGTTTCAGTGTGTAGTCGCCTACAGCCGGAAAGGTGTACCAAGGTGGCACTGGTTCGGGTCTTTGGGCAACATCCGGTAGTGTGTCCAGAAAACCTAATTCCTGGAAAATGTCTTTAAAACGAAGAAAAAGGGCTCTCGTTGCATTTGGTTTGTTACTGAAAAGCTTCTTGGACGGGCACATCGTAACTATGGAGTAGCAGCGATTTTTTAGCAGTGAACGGGTTTTTAGGACGCATGCACATGTGAGCATGGCTCTTCTCTCTGCGAGGGCTGGTTCGTTAGTTTCTACATGCAGACTGTTTATGGGTGACATCCTGTATGCACCAGTGGACAGACGCCAACCTCAATTATGTATTGAATCCAGTCCTTTGAAATACGATGGTCTCGCTGACCTATAAACTATACAACAGCTTATCACATGCTTATTTTTTTTATTTCTCCTTTGGGCAACATACAGGTATTGCCCATGAGGCAAGACAAAAGGAGGTGCTAAACCTCCTGACTGGGTTTTGTCCTCGCTTGGGTACAGCAGCAGGAGCGGTATTGCATTACACAACAAAAAAAGGCTGTCCTTGCCATCACTTACACAACAGACGCATCATAAACAGTTCTTGTAAATATGTACAGATAATAAAATAATAATACACACTAAATCATATACAAAAATGGTACAGAAATGCAATACATTAGGGTTGTTCGAACCGACATAATATTACATCAAACGGAACCAGAAGTAAGCATTTGGTCGTCTAGAACACAACGTTAAACAAAAAGAAAGACGAACAGATGCGTTTAAAACCCCTGGGCGTGGAACTATTTTTAGCTGCATCTATTACAAACGGATGAGAATTACACATCAACATGATTTGGTGCTCAATTGATTGTGTTCCGTAGTTAGTACGAGGCCTATTTACCACAACAGAAGTCTGACGCAAGCTGTAACCAGTAGATCTATTTAGGTACGTGTTAAAAAATTAATGTAATTCGATTTTATTTCGTTTTAAATAAACACACATATTTTGAGTTCATACATGGTTTTCCCAGGGATCATTCGAGACTGTGTATTTGCCGAGCAACTATTTGTGTTGTTTCCTGCAGGCAAAAGAAACCGAGCTGCACGCGTCTGCAGGGCTCATATTTTTTCTAAGTTAGTTTTGTTACAAGTACCCCAGATAAGAAGACAATAACTGATGCGAGAATGGATAAGAGAGAAATACAACTGTCTTTTCAGCGAGCAAGGTATAAGATCTCGAAGCCTGGAAAGCATACCAATAGCTCTCGCTATCTTGACACGGGTGTGGTCTATGTGGTCGCTCCAGCCTAGGCTGTGATGGAATTTAACTCCTAGAAAGGAATGGGAGCTGACACGCTCAAGGTAGCAAGAGCCGTAACGAAGCTTAAAATTGTAATCAATTGGCTTGTTTTTTGCACAAAAAGCATAAATTTAGTTTTTTTCTCATTGAGTTCAAGACTATTTAAGTTTAGCCATACACTAAGATTTAATAGCCACGTGTTAGCAGTGTTTTCAAGTTCTTTAAGATTTGTTCCAGAGAAGAATACATTCGTATCGTCTGCATATAATACTATATCATCAGTTTAAGGAATGTTAACTATATCGTTTATATAGATCAAGAAGAGCAAAGGGCCTAATATAGATCCTTGCGGTACACCATATATTACAGTCTTTGGGTTTGATTTATAGCCATGTAGGCATACGAACTGAAAACGCGACTCAAGGTAACTGCGCATGAGTTGAAGTGCTATGCCCCTAATTCCACATATTTCCAGTTTTCTTAGCAAAATATGATGTTTGATGGAATCGAAGGCCTTGCGAAAATCTAGAAATATTCCAACGGTGTAGAGCTTATCCTCAATATTTTTAATTATTTTATTTTTTATTTGTACGAGGGCCATTTCAGTTGATCTTCCTTTCTGGAACCCGTACTGCTTTGTTGATATGATGTTTTTTGCAACAAAAAAGTTGTCGAGGCGTTTGTGTATGACACGTTCAATCACTTTCGAAAAAAGAGGCAAAACTGAAATCGGCCTATAGTTATTCAGGTCACTGTATGTTCCTCCCTTGTGAATGACGACGACACGAGCTATCTTCATTTTCGCAGGAAAGATTCCCGAAGCAAGTATGCGGTTGCAGATGTAAGCGAGTGGTTTTGAGATTAAGTGGGCAATTCCTTTTATAGGTGCGGCTTTAATGTCGTCGTGGCCAGCTGCCGATCGGTTATCGAACGAGTTTATGATAAGGTTTATCTCAACCTCAGAAGTGGGCGTTAAAAATGCACTTTCAAGCAGCATCTGCCCTATATATCTCTCCAGACTGCTGTGAGGCAATGAAAGATGCGTATTTAGTTACGCATTCAAGACGTAAAGCTACCGTGCTCCCAGTATTGATCCCTTTACTTATAGAAAGTGGCTCAACCACCAGGACGATCATATTTTCATCACGACTCATTAAAACAGGGAAAGTTGCTGAAGAAAATATTAAAAGTGCATATGCCGCAAGAAAAAAGAAAGAAAAAGCATTTAGTGTCTTTTGCCAGGTTTTATTTACACCACTCAACTTTAAGTGATCTAATCAATACAGGGAAGTCTACAGTCTAATTTGCGCAACCGCATATTACACACTGGAGAAACCCAAACTACGAGGGCGTAAGCGGCACGTCGGGTTTCTCTGATTTTCCCGCGTGAAACCGCGGAAAGAAGGGTTTTAAGTTTCAGCCGAGATCTGCAGCCAACAGCTCAACCCCGAGAATCCTGGCCTCTCGTACCTTAGGTTTAGAGCGCAAGCGAACTTTGCAATACGTGGACAAGCTCGACTTGAAGCAGCCGCACCCAGCGCACAGGATGCGAGGTGCGAGCCAGCGTAGACCAGTTATGGAGCGAACTTTCCACGTGACCAAGCGCAGCCAATGGGCGTAGCGGCGCCGAAGATAACACCAAGAAAACTAACGTGGTACTGCCAAAATCCTAGAGATGGCGCTCGCGTCTCCTTGAGATAAAAGCGGCAACGGAAGTGGGGCCGATTCCAGGGGGGCAAGTTTTCCAACTGTCCTTATCTAAAAACGTTGCCCAGGGTATCTGTTAGGCATTTCGATACAAGGAATGGGGATATAATTCTGGCTTGTTTACCAGCTGATTCGCTTTGGAGGACATATAATTTGGTGAATGTTGGTTTTTTTTTTTCAGAAAAAACTGTTACCTCGTTCCGCAGTCTCTTCAAAGTGCGATCGTGTTAGGTAGGAATCTAGCCATAATGACTATATATTTTTTTGCCACGGTGCCAGCCACCCACCATGGAGCCCTACAAGAGGACCGGACAGGAACTTGTAAGCAAGCCTTGCCCACGCCAGCTGTACACCAGAATTATAACCCAATGTGACGCAACTCAGGGTGGTTGGCCACAGAAGGTTAACTCTCGCCGCCAGGAAAAGAGGAAGAAAAAAGAAGTGAGTAGGAGACAGGAGAGTTGTGAGAAGGGGGTAGGAAAGTGAAAGATAGATTGGAGGACAGGAAAAGACAACTGATGGTGGGTTAACAGTTCAACGAACGCGGGACAAAGGCAAGACATGCGCTGTACAGAGGCGGGACACCCACCCGGGCGCTGTTCATCCACCATGAATGCTTACCAACTCGCCCTAATCTCAGCTTTACTCAAAAGGTGACTGCCGATTTGTCCCGGTCGGGTCAGGCCGGAGGAGCAGTCTACAGGAAACTGGGACCAAAGTGGTGTGTTGCCTCCGCCAAGGGGCCTTAAGGGTCCAAGCGCTTCGCATCGGCTCAACCACCAGGAGCCCCTTTTCTCCGGACACGGCAATGCCACGCGCGGCTAGGCGCGGATGCTCGGGTCCGTGGTGATGCACTGTTCACCATCATCTCCTTGCGGTTGTGTCACTGCGGAGGCTCGGGAACCCGTGGTGTCGCCACTCATCAAGGTCTGTAAGCTGCAGACGCCCCCCTGCGGGGTCCAATAGCTGCTAACTGTGCGTATCATGTAAAGGCGCCGGAAACGATTTTCGCCCAAATTGGTACCCGGGAGCCAGAGGAGAGATATCCCGCAGCCAAAATGGTGAGAAGGCTTCCTTATTGGGTTTCCTATAAACATTTTTTCACTTAGACCGGATTGACGTAAACGCCACCCACATGTCATTTGCATAGATTGCTAGAATGGCACGAGATTAATGAACGTCATGTTGCGAAAGCAGTGGGAACAGGAGACTCAAAAAGAGGTTCGCCAAAGTATTGGTTCACAAGTGTTTGCTGAAAATGATCCCGTGAGAACAAGGTAAACTCTGAGCTGCCATCAGTGACTGCCGTCAATGAGACTGCTGTTTAAGCTTTCTGGAAAGCGGGCACTCTCATGAATTACCCTTAATGTAATTGCTCTCGAGGTTTTAGTTGTACGATAAGTGATGATGGAGACAAAGCCAAACGCTATTCCTATAAAGATGCTATAGTAGACAGTCCTGCGGGGTGGAGGGGTGGAGGGGTGTCGGGTACAAATATCCGTATCTGTCGTTTGACGCGTTTTTTTACAAGGTCAACAGTCTTGCACATGCGTCGTTCTGAAGTCTCACATTGCATGCATTGGTAGATATAATTCGATGCAAGCCTCTTTAGTTAACATTAAATTTCGGAATAATACTTAATCCAAAAATTAATATATTCAGTAAGAGCAGTTCATTATACTTGGAACGTTTCGCTTAAACACAGTACCGACCGACTAAAAGAAGACTGCAACCTTATTACGGACAATAAAATGCCCGGCCAGTTCGTGTCATCAGTCGGCTAGCATACTCTCCCAATCACTCGGCTATACAAAGGACTGACCGGGCCACGTGACTTCAGCCGTATGAGAGGGTTAACATCGTATACTGCGCATAACTTGTGACCAACGATGGAGTTTTCACAAGCTTTTGGTAGAGCTCGGCGTCCAGCTTAATTGCACCAGCATTGACCTTCCGGCTGTGTTGACGAAGCTGTGCGAAGCGGAAAGTAGCCAATAACACTTCTTTGATCGGAACCTTGCTTAGTCACTCGGTTGCCTGATATGGGCACAGGCCTTTTCACTGTTTAGAGCTTGACTGAGCGCCCCAGGCTGTTGGACTGTGACGCTCATGGGCAGTAAGATGCATGTATGACATCGGCCAATTGAAACGCTGCTGTGACAGCCCCGTGGAAATTTGGCTGCGCCGAGAAGGCTGAATTTAAAAACATCTAAAGGAGCAGTGGGGACTTTCTCTGTCTCGGTTTATCACCTAGACTGCAATACTGCATGGTAGCTTATGATGATACATAGCGCAAAAGGAACACGAGGGACGGAAAGGAAACGACGCAGACAAACGCTAATTCGCAACGGGGGTTTATTGCTACAACACGCAATTTATACACGTCACTTTGAAAAAAAAAGCACAAAACAAGCAGCCGCCTCTCCTCGGAGACCAAAGTCAAAGGGAAAAAAGAGTAGCCATAGGAGACACGTGCCACTCATCGGTAGGGAAGAAACAATTTAGCAAAGATACTCTTTGTCGAAAAGGATATCGATGCAATATGCAGACTGAAAAAACCAATTTCACAGTAGCCATGGTAATAGAGGGCTCGCTGACGCACATATTTTGACATTTCCTTATGTGGTATGCCTCCATAATCGCACGTACGCGCTGATCGTGATGTCTGAAAAGTACGGTGGTTCCAGAAAAAAACCGGTGGACACTTGTCATCAGTTTGCTCGTGTTATCACTTTCTGTGCTCATTTAGGATGTCCGTAACGTCTAGGCTGACGACGTTCCCTCGTGCCTTGCTGTCATTTTTCTCCTTGGGAATTTTTGGAATTGCTTAATTCCACACCAACTCCGTGTTGTCGGATGAAGTTGCGCACCAGCTCCAGAAGACCCTGTGCTGCTTAGTTTGGCCGCATGCGACTCGAAGCTGATCTATGAAGCACCGGGCCTGCCGCAACCCCTCAGACCGCAAGAGTCTGCATAACCTTCTGCGGTGACCCGCTTATGGCTGCAGAAAACCAAAGACAGCCTGATCGTCGGGTGGACCGAGTCCGTATCGGAGGTGTCAGGAAAACATCCCAAATGAGCACAGAGATCCGCCCAGACTTGGGTCGAAATTCGGCTTTGAGAGCGTCCTTACGCCTGCCGAAAAGCTGGCAGCGGCCTACTCGGTGTACCGTCTCTCCCGCGTCGACGTTCTTCCTAGGTGCGTTGAAGAATGCGTCGGCGTCCTCAAAGAGACACTAGGCCGGCAAAGAAAGGTAAAGAGCACCAGCCCTCTCTCGTTTACTTCCTTGTCTCGAAAAATTTGAGAGTAGTATGCGCTGATAAGGAAGGATGTTTTGCGGTGATGCCGGTAGCACCTTTGCAGAAAAGGCTGCCGTAGACATCAAGAAGAAATTTGAAAACAATGCTTTCAAGGGCTAGAAGGTTCAAGAAGACGCTGTTTTCTTGCTACTATGTTACAATTTGGAGAACCTGGCTAGCTCCGTGATGAAGTTAGACGGTGGGCAGTTCAGTTAGCAGTATTTTTCACCTGGAAGTTCTCAGTAGCCCTTCGCCTGCAGAAACACCTCATGTCCTTGGATGTCCAGGATTATTTCGTCATATCGAATTCGGACGCTGTGTTCGATCTTCTGAGGACCATATATGAACCATGAAGACTTGTACTATTGTAAGCCTCATGAAGAGCTAATGAAAAGTGTTAATGGCTGTGTCACGAATGATAATGATGAAGTTGACTTTGTGGGCAGATGTGTGTCGGTAGAATCCTTCACTGAAATGGACGGCCATCTACGTAGTCTGCATGAAGGAATCAATCTATCACAGCGTTTTCAACTAAGTAACTCAGTGTCTATTACTTTTTGCATCGAAATACCATACTTCAAGAACAAGGACATCAGCTCTTGAAATGATCAGTTAGGATGAAGGAATGTTTGTGAAAGTATAACGACCACCTCGTCAGTATACAGCTGCTATGACAATGGCGCAGAGAGAGGGATTCTGAAGTAAGCAGGGAAAGAACGGGACCGTAGTGGAAGAAATGTAGTCAGGTGAGGCGCTTTAGTGGGCTTTTTAGCCAAAGCTTTCAAGAACCAGCAAAGAATAAGCCTCGCAGAAGACCAGAACGGAGAAAAGAAAAAGCGGGAGATCAACTACGACGACAGTGAGAGTTGACTAGTGCTTGCAGTGAAAGAAAAAAATGGTGCAAACGCGAAACTAAGTACGACGACGCAGATGCTGACGAAAAGCGTTTATTGACATGAGTGGGGCTATTTATAGGCTGGGTGGAGAAAAGTATGATCGGGAATAGAGATGTCGTGAAAACTGTGAAATAAAAGCGGCAATTCATAAAAAAAACACAGAAGAGAAAACATATGAAGGACATCCAACAAAGGCCGAAAGACATGGGGGGGGGGGGGAAGAGGTTTTGAAAACACGTGTATATAGCCAAGAAGACCGGCACAAAATACATAAAAAATACTTTATTTCAGGTCACCTGCCGTTTAAAACTTGCCGTAGTTTTCCACCCTGTTAAATTTTTCAATATATTTTTCTCTGGTTGTTGCTGGAAATATCCAGGGCTTTTTCAAATTTTTATAATAGCTCCCCATGTGCATGTAGTGCTTCCTGCGTCAATAAACTTCGCATCCTTGTCAACGGATGTATAGTGATGTTAACCGAAGTTTTGCGCGGTTTTCCTTTTAATATACGATTACGGTCCAACTTGTCGTCAAAACCACTTCTTGTAGTCAAGGAATAATGCTCTCAGCTATTTATACTTTTGTCAAAGTTTTTATGAGCTTCTGGAATTCCTGCCGATGCACTTGCTGAAAAAAAAGTCTTGGTAACGAAATCTCACTGGATGTGTTCTGAAATTTTAGAAGTAGTGACGGGTCCATTAGAATGTGTATTCCATCTCTACCAGCAAAGAATAAACATTAGATGCACCACCGCACGTTGCTTTCGTGTATTAACTTTTATAGTCTAGGATCGACGATCCCAGCCAGAGCGAATATCCAGTGGCAGAGGCTAGAGAAGACAGTGGCGTCATAGGCTCGAAGATTTGTTTGTCGTGGGCAAAAAGTGTGCATTCAAAGAAAAGAACAAAACAGAATGCCCTTCACGCAATGCTTGCATTTTGCTCGGAACTGAGCAGAACTGAATGGCCATGGGTTCGGTGTTACATTCTAGCATTTTGAACTAGGAAAATTGAAGGTGCTTTCAAGCATCCAAATGACATGAAAAAGCATGCGGTCAGTTTCCAATAGGAAGGTTATTTAAATGTCTGTTCTTCTCGTGAGCAATATCACACATCCCATTCTTTGTTCAATGTTGTTTTTAAAACTTGTAACGGACTATTTTATTTTGTGATTACTAAGAACGAATTTTCTTCCCTTTGCATAAACACCAACTACTTACGAACGCTCCTTGCGGAAGGCTACGAAGATTGTAAACTGAATTGAAAATGAACGGAACGGAAGAAAAGAAACTGCGATACTCGTGACAAGAACCATCACGACCAACTAATCAATATTTCAAGTCCTCCTTTTTTTTTAGTCATAGGTGTGTGGCATTTTATGCTTCTCTGTTCTTTTATGTCTCCGATCGCGTGCTTTGTTTGATGATATACACTGGATGTCCTAAAATTTAAAACATTGGCTAAGAACTTGGCGTTCATATTTGTTTTTGCCCTTGCTAGTCTTTCTAGCCTCCGCCGCAGTGCAGACAAAGCATCGAAACGAAAAAGCGGCATGTAGAAAGCACGTGGTAAGAAATGCTCTACCAGCGCTACATGTGTGCTCTGTTGGATGACGTGTTGCTGCGGACAAGCACACATACATAGGAAGAGCGGGAAGTAGTTTCCGCCATCGCCAACGAAAACACCGAGGTAGAGCACTGGCGGTAGAGCGGATGTAGCGGCGCACTGCAGGAATTCTTACTCCTTCTTGCTGTCTGCTATGAAGAGAGCCACCAGGAGAGTAAAACATCAACTAGACAGGGATATGTCTCAGGCGACTGCGATTTGCGGGACTAAAAAAAAATGATGTTCTCTCAGCCCAGCATGTAAACCGCTTTCAGCAGAGAATTACATTTTATTCCGTTTACTTCCTAGTTTATATTTGTAGCCTGTCTCGAGTCTTCGCTGAGAGCAACTGTAAGCTTGAAACAGATTGCATGAAAAGCATAGCGCATCCTAAGGACAGCTCAAGGATGGTTGCAGTCGCACACCCGTACAGGTTGGGGCCCATTGGCTGCTGATCTTGTACCTGCCTCCGCTATCATCTCTTCTTTGAAGTATGGGAAGCACGCATAGCATCCTGGCTGCTTCAGTGCCATGAGTTGCTTTCTTGAGCTGAACAGCCCGCTCGGCTTTCTCTGCCGCTTTCGACTCTTTACTTTGCACCGGCATTAGTCGCTTCTGCCATTCGTTATGGGTAACGCACTGAGCGTTTTTCGCCGTAGCGCTTGACCAATGTTGATTAGAAACTTATCCAGTGTCTCTACTGTTGATCACATTTAGCGACCCGTTTGGCGGCCTTGGCAACCCTCCACCCTCCGTGCTCGGCTTCACAAAATATTCATCGCGAATCGTTGCGCATTTCTATGTTTTCACTCGACGTACTCAATTCCACTGGCCTGATGTATTCAGAAGTGCAGAAAAAAAGCAATAAAAGATGGCGAATACGATAATATGCGACATGCAGCGCGAGAGGCTCATTCTAAAGGTAGGAATTACTTGGATTGGTTTTTAAAAAATTGTTGAAGCTAAGGTAGTGAAGTCTTATTTTTCACCTTACGTAGCTCTGCAGTTGGGAAGATCTGTTTGATGTATGTGTTTGATGCCAGTGAGGAAACCTCCCCCTTTAGGGGGGTTCACGAGCCAGGGTATCACTCAGTGAGTAGCACGTCACATTCAGCAGACAACACCATATATTGGGGGGCTAAAAACGGAGCAACGCTAAACTGTACGAATAAACAAGCGCACTGCACCGCGAACAGAGCGAAGTGCAGCGCTGCCACTAGCGCGACAACACAGTAGCGTCCTTGCGCCACGGCTATACGCTCACATAAAATAACAACACGCTGTCTGCTTCAACAAAAAAACAGCCTCTCTAACTGATGATCAAAACTTGCTTGCATTTTATAGACACGCGATTTCCGAAGTGCAGATTCCAAGAAGAATGTTGCTGTGCCTCTCTTTACTCTTTGGGAATAGGCTGAGTCGTATAGTAAGGGGTCTTTTTTTTAACAAAGCAATACGCCCAGCACGCGTGCCTTTCGTTGAACTGCAACGGTAAATCTAAAACTTCAAGTTTTTCTTGCTCAGGAAGGTCATAAGTAAAAACCCTTTGCGGAGTTGTTTAAAAGCTCCTAGTAAACTATTTAGCGCATCCTCGCCACATTTATTGCGGCGGTAAACTACATCTTTCAACAATCCCCTCAAAAATGGGCTGTTTTCTGTGATTCTAAAGCTGCCCTACAATGTCTTCAATCTGCCTTTATCCGTAGCGACCATGAGCACCTTGTAGCGGAGGTACGACATCTGGATCACCAGGCAATAAAAGAGGGTCACGAAAAAATCTTACAGTAGGTGCCAGGACATATAGGCATTGTTGGCAACGCCTTAACTGACGATGCTGCTCGATTGGCTCACAATGTAACCAAAAGTGTCTGCATAACACTAACAAGAGCTGACGCAGCAATGCACCTTCAACCACAGCACCACTGCCCCATGTTATTTGTTAGTTTTTATGCCTGACTCATTACATCGTTTTCGTTCCTTAACTCAAACACTTCAATGACACTCATGATGTTATCTAGAGAAAAACATACGTAAAAGTAACAACAAAAACATATCTCATGTCTTTTAAGCACTTAAATGAAAAGTGCACGAGACGTTCAGCAAGGCACAGCTCAATGCTTCAGTCTTATTGTCTTAGTACATGCATTGCATGGGGTGAATTTGAAAATAGCTTCCTTGCTGCCTAATTGTCAATGATATGTTTGATGCATGGGGTGATTACAGAAGATAATTGTGCTTTTAAAAGCAAATAAAACACACGCCTGATACAGAGAAAACATTTGTATCTTCTCTATGAACATTCTGGCTATGCAGCCTTTTTTCTTCGTGCCTTGGAGCTGCATTTTTCTCTTTGTAAATGTCACTGGACCCCAGTACGGAGTACCATTATTCGGAGTCTTGGACAGAAAGCAAAGGCAACAGTAAGTAAGCTTGCGTTGTGATTTACAAGTATATAATCTATCCTGCTCCGGTTAAACATTCCAGGTAGAACTGCTGTATGCAATAATGCACATTTCATTCTGAATAAAGAAAAGCCTGAATATGGACACTGCTATCCAGAATTTTATGTTGATCTGATGCGGTCAAAGACACTCCAGTAGAGATTTCACTACTTGTACAGTTCGCAAATAATGGATGCTTGGCCAAAACCATGGCACTGTTTTATCAAGTTGCCCTTGTTCAGTTAAAGTAAAATCACCATCATCACCCCAAGTGGACTCATATAGAAATATTTCTTTTATTAGTTGGTCTGCTGTAGACACGGTGGCGCGGTTTTCAATACACGTGTGCTTCGGTTTATTTGTCAGGAATCCTGAACGGGCAGTTAAGCTCAGCTGACAGGATGCATCCCTTCTGTTTGGCGCTATCGAGCAGTCTTGCCAACACCGCTGCAAACGCTGCTGTAAAAAGTTTTGTATTATTTGCATGCACATACACAAGCCTCAAAATGTTAGGCTCTTCTTTCATAAATGTCAGAACAGCTTCCTCTCAGTATAGCATGCCATACTAAACGGAAACAAAAAAGATTTCAGATGTAGCTTTGGTGCTTTTTTTAAGCGGAATAGGGGAACGCATTTCCAGAGGCAACGACACTTGTTTATGTCAAGCGCTAGAGAAGTTAAACTATTTGTCGTTTTACAACTCCTATATTTACGGTGAAGAGAGGCTTTAGTCGGAGTAATAATGAAAATGTTCTGAACAGTAATATATTCAAGGCTGAATTATAGAAACGTGCTTCAAATAGCTCATCGAAGAAGTTTGTACATATTGTCTACCGTTTGAAACAAAAATTCCTTTATTATACTTATTTTCGACATATTTGCCCCCTTTTTCAGAAATGGCTATTTACAGAGCGATGAAATTAGCAGTGCCGAAAGGAACATACACGTTACTGAAGTGTAACTAGAAATATTTCACTACAAAGAACAGAATTATTTTCCTTTTAATTGACGCGTGAATTGGCTCAATGAAGATGAAGAAAAAATTTTAGGAAATGTAGTTTTTGTTTCAGACATGTCTTTGTTTTTCGCTTCTTTAACATAACACATCCTTTCTTCACTGATATTTTCAGCGCCGTGTGACGGGCCATTTTTGAGAAAAATAGGCAAACATTCAAACCTTCAATAAAGTAAGTTTGTGTAACCTTCATGCAAATATACATTTTGTATCTACAGCTTAAGGGTATTATATGGGCCAAATTTCTTTAACGCACCTTTGATTATACCATTGCTACAGAATATATTACATTATTTTGTTCTAATGACTTGTCCCACTTTGATTTATCTGTTTATTTAGTTTTATATTATAGAACTATAAATGTATTCCGTCCTTTTGTAATCATGCAGTCCTATTTTAGAAATATACGTGATTCAAACTGAGAGAGCTCTGTGCCCTGCTGTACAGCTTTCTCTTTCACGTTCCAGGCCATATCTACGCGCGGTAGCAATTCAAGTGCACAAATTATTGTTCACGAACGATAGAAGCGAAACACTGATGAATGCTTACTTTTCTTAACTTCAATGTGGAACGACACTTCTGCTTGAAAGGACACATTTAAACTCTCAAGGCCGAGCACCAATTCCTTGAGGATATCGCCGCTTTCAGATACACATATACTGCTTACCCACTTTCTTCACTTCTTTTCTGATGATCACCTCAGGCTTAATGGGACATCGCTTCTTTTAAAAACTTGCGCAATACTTATTCTTTCTCGCGCAATTCGTCTTAGCATAATTGATATGCAGAGAACAACCAGACCAAAGCTGTATTGGCATTAGACCTCAAGATGGCATTTCACAGCGTTAAGAGTAAGTCCATACTAAACAACCTACAGAACGCGAACATCGGTGAAAGAACACACCGAAACGTCAAAGACACACCGAGTATCCATAACACTCCATAAAATGTCCATAACCTATAAAATATCCATAACCCTGTCAACTCGGTGAATCAGTCATTCCGTGCGTGTTAGGCACGAGGTATGTAAGGTCAAGGAATTGCGTTTGTGCGTGGTCTTAGTGTGAACCTGTCGCCAAAGTTTCACAGCCTGTACCATTGTTTCGTTGTCCTCAATAAATTACCCTTTTGTGATGGCAGCAGATGCACATCGCACCTTGGTCTGGTGGCTTCTTTCAAGGTGAAAGCCTGATATGGCCCATTAGCAAAGAAACCCGGCTACTCTGTGGGCGTCCGGGGAAAGTGGTCCAGAAAACCTCCAATGACTTATCAGCTAAGAAAAACATTCTTCCGAAGGTGCGCAGAATTGAACCAAAGACCTTCAGATTGCGATGCGAGCACGCAATTTCATTACCTTAATTTTACAACACAAAATACATACTGGGCGAATCGAAAAGGTTTACAGACAACTGGTTACAATCAAACGATTCAAGTTTGTCACTTTCTCTAGTACACTTAATCCACTCAGGTACACATGGCTAATGTATCAAAAGCGCATGGCGTACAAAATGTACAGTACTAAGCTAATTGTGAACGAAGTACTTATAGTGACAGAATTCCGGCTCAACGCTAAGAGCGGCAAGGGCATAAACTGTCGCCGTTGCTTTTCGACATATACACCGAATTCTTATGCAGGAGTGTTCTCACAAACAATTCAATTTGTGGGTTTGTGTTGAAGTCATGTGAAGTGCCAGTGTTACGCCGACGATATAGCCATATTGTGTTTAGACAAGGAAAGCGTTAGTCACGCAGTAAATTCGCTCAGGAAATTTTGTAGGGTCAGTGGAAGTTCTGTCAACTGGCGATAATGTGTAGGCTTGTGGCATGGAGACTATGAAACGAAGCCTCAGATAACTGAGAATGTGGCTTGCTTATCGACAACAATAAAGTATCTGGGAGGCCTCTAGAAATCCCACGTTGGAGACAGCAGACAGAGGAGCTGAGGAACGAAGCAGAAAAATTGGGGGAAAATCCGACATCCTTGTCTGCTCTCGCAGCTGCATGTATTTTGTTTTTATTTCTTCTGTAAAGTGTGGTATAATCTGCAGGTTTTCTACTATTCGAAGATCAGTATACTGTTAGAGATGACCCTTAGGATTAAATTAATGTTAGCAAATACGCGCTGAAGAAATGAGACGATTAAGCACTCATGTGAAGGAAATGCACAAGGATATATTTACAAAAACTTATTTACATGCCAAAATAGTTGCTCGCGAATTCGCACCCGCTCGCGCACCCGCACCGTCGAGCATCGCACACACACACTCTCTGAGGCACACTCGTTCCTTGTCGTCCGTCTCTTCACTGTGTCTCCTCCCAGCGCCGCAGGCTACCGCGCACTTACAATGCACCGGAAGCGCACACACACGCACACACTCACGCGCACATGTGCACGGGCCCACTTGAAAGCAGACGCCGCGCGGCTCTCCAGTTCGTACTTCGGGTGGCGGGGGCATTGCCCGCGGCTCTAACGACCACACTAATTGGTAACGAAGCGGGCGACCATCGGTCCGTTCGCAGAACGGTGGGTGGCGCCAAGGACGCTCCCCGTACAGAAAGCACACGTGTGGGCACAAAAGCACGCTCGCTGCACAGAACGACACTTGCGGAAAAAAGAAACATGTGTATAATAAATGGCCCTTTCTTACAATACAAAAGCTGCACAGGATCTTAGCATTGCATATCTGGTCGAATGAATATTTTGCGCGGCGTAAGCACTGGTGGCCTTTTCTGTTGCATTTATTCTTGTGTGAAGCTGTTAGCCGGTTAACCTTCCTGCAAGATGTGGAGGATTGGTTTCTACGCACTCTTTGTCACGTTCACATTACCTTTAGCGATGTTTGTTATATCAACTGTTCGTCATATCACTGGTGGAATGTATGGTTATTTCCGTGAAATCATTCGAACAACCCGTTTCTACTGTACGGGATTGTCACTACCGGATAACTACTGTTATCAAAGAGCAGCTTTATAGTGATCATGTTGAAGTAGCCCTGCCTGTTTCTGTGTATTGGTCATTGCACCATTTTTCACCGCAGCACAATGTATTGAAATGCGTAAACAGGTTTATGGGGTTCACGTTCCAAAGCAACTCAGGCTATGAGGGACGCCGTAGTGAAGGGCTCCGGAAATTTCGACCACCTGGGGTTCATTAACGCGCACTGACATCGCACAGTACACGGGCTTCTAGAATTTTACCTCCATCAAAATTCGACCGCCGCGGCCGGCATCGAACCTGCGTCTTTCGGGCCAGCAGCCGAGCGCCGTAACCACTTAGCCACCGCGGCGGCTATGAAACGCGTAAAAAGAAATCCATTACAGCCTACTGTAAAAACGTTCTTTTTTAAAGCGCATGTCAACAGAGTTCTGCCCGAAATGGCAAGGATTGCGTAAAAGGGAATTCTTCAATCATCTGGTGTCGATTGTCTTTTGTGCAGAGAGCCGGCGACTTTTGAACATATATTTATTGCTTGCTGGGATGGGGCTATATTTTGGGACGTTTTTTTAGAGCACAGTTTGAATAAAGATTTATCTTTAAATCCCCATGAAAGTCGGTTTTTGAAGCCGAGAATGATGATGTGCCGTGTGATAAGAATATGCTATCGGGTTTACACAGCACGGGGAAACGCCGAATGGCGGTTCGGCATGCTCATGTTCACGTCAGAGATACTCGTCAGTATTCTGGTGATTCTGTTCGTGAAAACGTGCAGCTTTTGAAAACTCATAGGCCGCAAAATTGTGTTGCTAAATGGCTAATAAAGGTTAACTCGATGTATGCGTTGCATTCCGATTTTATGCTAATGAGTAGTTGTCTCATTAGAAAGGAAGCACAAATAGCAGTTAAAAAATTAATGCTTTCGTCTTCAAAGCAAGCAAGTAGTTCCAAGTGCCCTATGTAATTTTTTCGCAGACCACCCCGTCACGCGTTGAAATTACTCAGAGCATTCGCAGGCCTTGTTGCTTGAAAAAAAATTGGCAGTGGTTTAGCTTTGGTTAAACCTGGAGTGACGCGATAGCTACAGCTGGCCGAGTGGAAATTGGTCACGTGACCAACCACGTGATCAGCCACGGAGCCGCGCCGCCGGCAGCTGCTACGCACCACCTGACCAACCACGTGAGAGCATGGCGGCGCCGCCACCATCAAGGCGCAGCTACGCTGAAGGCTCGAAATGGTACCGTAATGTAGCTATAGCTACAAAAACCATAAAAAAAGGCTGTAGAGCGGCTTGCGCAACCCTTGGCCGGTTGTGCGGTCCTCTCCCGCATTTGCTGCCCCCTGTGAGAATGCTTTGCAGCGTGCAGGTTACAGATCCCCGGGTGGTTGAAATTATTTCCTAAATAATTGTATTTATTGCCTGCATAAATATTATTTCTTGGCTAGGATGCTCGGCTGTTGACTCGGAACAAGCGGGTTCGATCCCGGCCTCGGCGGTCGCATTCTTGTGAATTGTGCGATGGCAGTGCCCGTTAAGAACCCCGGGTGGCCGAAATAAGCCGGAGGTCTCCACTATATTGCGTCCCTCATAACCTGAGCCGCTTTGGTACGGTAAACCGCATTAACTAATTAATATGCTGCTTGCTGTCAGTCTTGCTTCGAACATATTGAATTATCTGTAAAGAAGGCGTCTTATCTATTGTCGCTATGACGGAGAATTTTCGACCTCGTGTAATCTTAGCGCATTGTCTCTAACTCCGCTTTCAACACGCAGGTACATCGAGTACCTCAAATATATTTACACGATCATTAACTCACCGCACCTTATGGAAACGAACACCCATGTTACCTTTTCTGCTGCATTATCTACTAGGCGCCACCACTGTTTAAACATTTCTCCACTTTACGCGCGGACTGACATGTACAAATTCAGCTTCTTCCCACGTACCATCGAGTGCTGGAATTCCCTGCCTGGTGAAATTCGTTCACTTCACTTTCCGACATTTTTGGCTGCCGTTGAATATCATTGACACCTTGCTTCGTTCATACTACATTGTAATTTGCTAGTACTTTATTGTATACACGCTTGCATTTATGAACATATTTACTCATCTCATGTATTCTATATTCCCACTCCTGCAATAGCCCCGGGGGCTGCAGTGTGCATAAATAAAATAAATAAATAAAAAGTCTGACTGCTTGATAAGCCCTTCCGTTTGGTACTAGTGGACTCGGCAACCAGGCCAGCTGCTTCGAGGACGGATGTCAAGTTTCGCCGGCAGATGTTTCGGAGAGAACGCGCGTCCCGCATAACTATTTATTTTTACTTTGACCTTGGCGCCGAGCTATGCCAGCCGCCATGTGTACTCGCAGCCGTGCTTAGGGCAGGCCATGCATGCAGGTTCATTTCAAAAAGTTCAATGTTCCCAACATCCCGTCCGTAAAACTTCACGATGCACAATAAAATACGCCACAATCGTGGTGATAAACACGTTCCCGAGATCACTCGCCGCGGTTGAGGATATATAAGCGTTGAGGGGCACGTTCTTGTTCACAGCCTCCGCAGGTGTCTCTGTTGCTCACTGGTGGTGCGGGTAAGGCTTTTCATATATTCAATGGTTACTAGTCACTGATAACACCGGCGGTCGGGGACCACCATGGTTGATGATGATATTTTTTTTTTACTTCAAAGGTGAGGTTCAAGCGTAGATTAGCCGACGGGCGCCTTTGCTAGCATATTTAGACGACGCACGCAGGCTTCAGATACCCATTATTTTTAGTAACTAACATTGTAGAAAGCGATAGAGAGGCAAGGAGAACAGAGTTGTAACGACTGCAAATTTGGTGACAATGCAACGCTGAGGATCGAACCTCACATCTTTTGCCTGCAAAAAGGATGCCGAAATTGCTCGGTCAACCCTAACGCGTGGCCTTCCGAATGTTCTGAAACTCAGTAAGACTTCATGAGTGATTGAAAGCCTGTTTTGGCTTTCGGTTGAGAGCTACTTTCGCATCTGCTACCTGATCGTGATGCTTATCTTATGCTCGTCGAAGAGGCTGCTTTGAGAAAGGCTTGCCGAATATTACTGCAGGCGGAAAGAAAAGCTACTCGTTTAATTGATCTTGCTCACCAAGTTATGTGTGCAAAATAGGTTTTATGAGTAACAGTTTTTTGGTGAAATTTAGAGCTGCCGAATATGGCTGCATAGGCTGTGTGGGTATCAGAGCTGAGCGCGCAGGCGAACGTTTCGCAGTTTTTGGTCGCATGCTACTTTGACAGCGGTCTGGCTAAAATATTTGCTTCAGAAGAAATGTATTGGCTCTGGAGCTTGCCGACACATCATTACCAATTCTTTACTCAGTCGACCCATATCTCAGATCAAGTCTCCCACCCATAATTCCTCGCCGTCTGGAACCACTTTATCACCGACTTCGCCTGTACGCTGCATTTACAAACGGCTTGCGATACCGTTTCAAACGAACAGTCCGCTTTGTGAGAACTGCGGCTCGATCGAAACTCTGAAACATATGTTGCTTGAGTTCCCTGCATATGCTGCCGAGCGGGCGTACTATGAACAATGCTTGGAGAAGCTGTCCCCAGTGCTTCTTACAATTCACAGTGTATTATGTCCCTTAGCCTGCCCTAGCCAACAGAGACATGCAATGAACTTTTTATTTGCATATATAAAGGGCATTGGACATCTTGGCAAGCTTTAATTTCACCTTGCATGTCATCCTCATACATTCTTCTCGCAGTGAACTTCGTTAGCCCATTTGTGGGACTATGTACTTCATCATTTCTCGCCGATGCATCTTACGCCAATGCACCTTAGTACGTATTTATTAGCCGCATGTTATGGTCTCCCTTTTTTTTATTTTACCTTTTCCGCAGCACTCTCCTTCCATCATTGCCTCCAAAATTTCCTTCTCCACGCTGAGTATTGCATACCAGCGATTTTTAAACGCCCGCTAAATTCTCTGCGTTTTCATTAAAGGCTTTCTCTCTCTTTCGCTTTCTGGTCTGAAGGTAGCTCTATACCGACGATGCAGCTATGCCGGCGCACAAGAAAAATCACTGGCGCTAATCTGAGTCTAAGAACACTGAGGACTTAAGACGTGGAGAAAGAGGTACAGTGTTGAAATAGAAGATCGTTTTTAGTGGCGTCACCAGTGTTTTTTTTTAAGTGCACAAAAATTACGTAATGTGCAACCCTTTGTAGAGTTTTGCAGCCGCCTTCGTCATAAAGAGCAGATGTATCCATGACGTGCTGTGCTGTACCTGGCGTACCTTTGTAGAATTAACCTAAGCTAACCTAACCTGACCTTGCAGGCAAAATATCTATACCTCTGTAGGATATATTAGGTGGGATGTTGGATAGGCAAGATATATATGGGATATGTATCCCAATTGTATAGGATCAGCTATAGGCAGTATCTGTAGGATTAGTTATAGATTGCGCTGACCGCATTGCCGAAGTGTGTCTCGTCCTCGAAATGGCAGACGAAACCATAGGTCACTTCTGGCACCGAGTACGTTGAAGACCAGAACATGTCCAGTCCAAGTCAGGTATGCGCGCACTAAAATACCTAACTCAAAGGCCTAAAGCAGAGCGTAGATATTATATCCGAGGCAGAATACCGGCCCGACAGTGCACGCTTTCCTCACGTCCCCCTTTCTGCTGCAGACACTTCTTTATTTTATTTTTGTACGTGAGGACGCCCACGTGTTTTATCGCTAGAGAATCATGAGTAAAGCTAAGCTGACCAGATTGGACCCCTATAGCGCTATAGACCGCTATAGATTGGACTGCTATAGACACCTATAGCGTACCGCGTACCGTATTACCGTTAACATTACCGGAGTACCGGGAGCCCGCCCACTACCAGTGAGCATGCGCTGATTGGTCCCGATGCTGGAGTCACATGTGCAGCTAACGGGTACGTGGCGCCATCTGGCGCCGCCGAGCCGATCTGCGCATTCTCAATGGCGGCGAGCGGGCTCCCGGTACTCCGGTAACGCTAACGGTAACACGGTACGCGGTATGCTAAAGGTGTCTATTATAGCGCTGCCGCCGGCAATGTGATCATGGGCTTAGGAGAAGATAAAGCCTGTACTGCGCGCTTTCGCTCCAAATACGCTGATAACAGCCGAGACAAAATTTGTTGCAGTTCACTTCAGGCCATGCTTCACCTTTTCTCTACAGTTTTTCGTGGTTCCTAGACGTTGTTCGCCTGAGTTTGCACTGAAAGGGAGCTTAAAGCATTTACTGCTTGAAACTGTCCTTCGTCTCCCGCTAACTGTCCGTTAAGCGTCCGTTTCATTTATTTTTAATGGAGTGAAATGACATTAATAGCCACCCATTTAGTGCTATGGAGTTGCGCATATATGTTTGATAAAATTTACTGCAGTAAGATGGAAAGCTCGGGTTGTCGGTAATAGTGCAATGTGAATGTAACAGCACGGGAACAGGATGAACGACACATATAAGTCATTAATAAGAAAATGCATCCTCAGTGCGGGACACGCACCAGCGGTACCTCATTTATAAATTAAAACCAATAAAAAACCACGCATCCAGATTTACATTTGGGCAGATTTATGTTTGCGCAGTAACTGAGGGAAAGAAACTGATAGACGGCAGAGCCAAAGGCTCTTACTTCCGCCCTTAGTATAGACCGAGTGGACATGCGTCCATAAGCAATATAAATACAAAGCACCCCCTATACTTCAAGCCAGAGAGTCCACGGTTTTAAAATAAATTATATTACATGTGAAATGAACTACCTGAGGTATACTCATTTTTTTGTAATAAGATACAGCTGTAAGTTGTAGTTATCGACATGGATTTGTAACGCTAATCAATATATGGTGAGTGTGCTGTTCTTTCAAACCATTCATCGTAGACCTAGTGACCCGTTGTTCCGTGTCTTGCTTTTCATTTTAATTTCGCTGGTATTTTACTGCCAATAACCTAACTGTTACGCCCACTATACCCAGCCATAAATAATGCTTCGACGGTGCCGGGTACACCGGAAATAAATAAATAAATAAATAAATAAATAAATAAATAAATAAATAAATAAAAAGACGGCTAGACGAGCACTGCGGTAGAAACTAGGGCTTATTGGATCTGACCTATAACCATCGCTGTAGCGCAACAGACGACAGTCTTGTTCTGTGTCCCTGTCATGTGTTGCGCTACAACGCTGGTTATAGACGAGGATTGTTCTGTGTGGCTTCTTTCGTCATTCGTCCTGCTTCCGCGCCGTTGCGTTAGCACCAAGAAAACTCGGATCTTACTCTTATTCGAAGACAGCGCAGAAAAAAGAAATGGCGTTGCGCCGATTTGCCCCGCCGCGGTGGCTCAGTGGTTAGGGCGCTCGACTACTGATCCGGAGTTCCCGGGTTCGAACCCGACCGCGGCGGCTGAGTTTTTATGGAGAAAAAACGCTCAGGCGCCCGTGTGCTGTGCGATGTCAGTGCACATTAATGATCCCCAGGTGGTCGAAATTATTCCGGACCCCTCCACTACGGCACCTCTTCTTCATTTCTTCTTTCACTCCCTCCTTTATCCCTTCCCTTACGGCATGGTTCAGGTGTCCAACGATATATGAGACAGATACTGCGCCATTTCCTTCCCCAAAAGCCAATTATTATTATTATTATTGCGCCGACTTTGTTTAACATATTGAGCTACCTATGCCACTACCCAAGCGTATTTCTTCTCCTCGGCAAGGGTGGTGGTTTACAAAGGAAAGGTTCAGTTCTTTCGTGACGGAAATGCGTACTGGAAGGGAATTCGCATTGTCATCTTTTTAATAGTCATTTGGGTGTCACTGAGGTGTTAAAGAGTCATGTGGACAAAAAAGTCGAAATTAATTTACTGCCTCAGAGGGCAATCACGTAAAACATAACCTTCAAACAATTTTAATTTCATTTAATGCACTGCAGAGGAAATATTTTCCCCTCTAGTATTATTCTACTTTTGAGTCACATAATTAGCTTAAAAACTGAAATCCCCATCCTGAGACTGGCTATTCACGCCAAAGGTTCAGTGCCGAAACGTTTTGCATCCTTTCAGTTGCAACTGATAAGGCATGGCTTGCGCTGAAATGAAGAAAACTGAAGACTCCCTGCAAGGCTACTGGGCGCAGCGGTGGGCCCAGGGCGATGTACCATGGCACGGCAATTTGCGCATCAACAGGTACGTGCGCACGTGTCTAGATTCGACTTATATGCACAGGTATACACAACTACGGGAATAAAATACTGAACACGTGGTCGTCAGTGCAGTTCAGCAATGTTGTTGGCCATCGCCTTGAACGAACAGTGTAAGCTTGCAATACTGTGAAACATTTGATCCTCAAAATCATTTGGATAATTGCCTACCTCAAACACGCCGGACAAAAAGCGAGAAGCACGCATGACAGTCGCTAACTCTCAGCTGTATATTTGTTGCAGTCTACACCCGTATCATGAAACGTTCATGCTCCACCACTTATATTCCGACCACGCCAGTGGGTAATGTAGAAGCAGAAGTTGCTTACTTTCCAAACGACATCAAGCGCGTGAGACTTGGCATGAGCATTTTCAAGGAAACTGCAGATGTACTTATAGAGATCAAAGTACGCCGCGCACAATACGATGCGAATAACACTGGAAAAGTAAACAAGTACAACAAATTGACGCCTCCATGCTGTCTTTATTAACAAATAAAAATTCACTTAAACCCCCTCAACGACGCCATAGTATTTGATATCTCTGGATCGACGTGCTCCATTTGAGCCCCATGTTGAATCTCCTCTTCAAACTTTCTTCACAAATGTGTCACCAACCGGCCCAGCGTTGCACGCTTCTGTGGGTTTTTTTTGTTTATTAACTTTTGGGCTTTGCTAGTGCGCAACAATTTTGTATTTGAAGCGACAGTTTAGATGAAGCTCTTGCTGGGCGAGTTTGTGCGTACTTGGACGAACATAGGAAAACGATGCAGACTGCGCTCTTTACGCCTTCATCGTTTTCTTGAGTACGTCTTTTATGTGTGCAGAAATCGTTTCATAATAACTGAAACGTGGAGAGTCATAAAATCCCGACTAATGCGTGCCTTCCGATGTTTCGCGTAGAAAGCGCGTGCGGTTGCTAGGAAAAAAGCCCGCGAAAAGAGGTAGAGTCGAAACAAGCATGCGCGTTTTAAGCAGCTCACGAACTTTTGACATGGAGTTATGAGGGCTTGCCCACATTGTGGCACCTGCAGCAGCGGGGCGACCTAGCATCGAAAGCTTGAGAAAGCGCAACTATCTGCGATTACGTTCCCTTTGAACCTCACTCATTTTGGGAATGGCACGAGATATAGCAGTGCGTTTAAGCCCTTAGGTATCGGTTTATGAACGTAATCAAGTTTCCGCTGTTCACTGTTTGTTATTTATCGCAATTGCAACAGCAAGAGCCATTTCGGACGCAGTGATTTTGCAAGCACCTGGCAGACTAGAGAGAGATGGCAGTAAGCGAGAAAGCTAGCCGGGCAGTTATCCTCTGCAAAAGATTGTTGGCAGTAAAGCTACAAAATAGCCCAAATCGGCCCCACTTTGGGCAAGGTTTTATGGAATCATGTGCTCATTCGCTTGGTCGTAGCCCACTTCTGTGATTTGAGCATTGAGTCAATAGGTCTCCTGAGTTTGTTAAAAGCCATTGAAGGAAAGAGACCACGAGACTATAAGGAGAGAATGAAATCTACAAACGCATTGTACTGATCCTAAAAGTGGTTTACTACGTTTAAAGTAATGACACGCAATGCTTGGACGCCGAGGTGTTTGGCGGCCTTTGGAATGGAATTTTTGCCCAGGCAGCAATTAGGCGCGCCGAAGTATGCGGTTAGGCACTATTTCGCCTTGTCATTCCAGATGAAGATGAAAAAGTAACTGACCATCAGAAAACGTAGTTGTCACGAAAAGCGTGAAAAGACTTAGTTGAGTTTCCACTTCACGTGGTGATGAGAGGAAACACCTTGTTGATGATGAAATCGGAGTTTCTTGGTGACTTGGTGGTTCTAACTCGCAAACATTCATGTCACTCGAGGAAAGGAGAAGATTCGCTATTTATTTACAACGTAGATAAAACAAGAAGGAACGATCAAGGGGAAACTATTTATAATATGACTAAACCGTTGATCAGACGAACTCAGCTCCGGTTCACCCCTGAGCACTGACTTTTAACCCCTCTGTTTCCGCACTTAGCGGGGACAGCAACCAACAAGCTAACGAGCGACCCTCCTCACCATCAATGGTTAGGGAAAGGAAAATAAGGTTTTCGCCAACAAATCACAGATTGGGGAAAGAATATCGACTAAACCGTGGTCGGCGAAAGGGAAGCCAAAAGTGCGATTCTCTCGAACAGCCAAGCATTTGGGAAAGGAGAGGTTGCATTCAAACACACAAGCAGCAAAAACAACATTACCATTTACCACGGCACAGAAGTTACTACATTCCTAACCTTGACATCTGTCTTCTCTTTCGCACACGTGCATGCGAGACAAACGGTTGCTGAAGGAACGATCATCCCAGACGGTCGGTTCTCTACAGAAAAAAAAAATAACAGTCGTCAAGAGAATAAGGACTTCTTGGTCCCTTGATTGTGCGAAGTGCCTCTCCCGCATGCCCGAAGCTCAGCAACCCCTTGGCTCCACACACATGTCGACCTCTGTACCGGTCTAAGCATCTTCAAGATGGGTTACGCCCTTGACGGCGCGAACACAAAGACATCCCCTACAACATCAGGAGACGGGGACGGGACGGGTCCCGCCCCCGCCGCCACAAATTCCCCGTCGGGAGTCCCTCTGTGGCTAGGTGGCGCCACAAACGCGGTATTCCTCGCGATCAAGAGACTGAATGGTGCTGAGGAAAGTACAGCGAACTTCACAGACTCTATTCCATCCGAGTGAGAAAGTTAAAAGAGAAATATAAACCTGAGGGAAGTGTAGGCGCATCCCACATCTAAATCGTCTGTATTTTGAAGAAGCGTAGTCAACTCTTCAGCATCTTGTTAAACGTATTCAACTTTCGATCCCATCTAGGTGGGAAAGAATATTAATGAAAATTTTGTATTATTTCAGTATACCTGTCCTGTTCACGTTTTGAATATTTCGAGCTTTTTAAATAGTCATACGTCATTAGGGTACTGAAACAAATTCGGTTTCTATTTTACTATATTCCAAGAAATAACATGATAAGCCTTCGTTGGCTTCCAGTGTTTGTCGGAAAAAATGAAGGGATTATCTTCGCTTCAATCTGAGAAATATCATTCCTTAAGTGCAGAACAATATAGCTCCGTTTCTTTTAGTAGTCTACACTACACTATGGGCTACAACGTACACCACAGTTGATACATTTAAAATTATCACATTCCTTTAATTAGCGCAGAAATATCCCTTCACAGTAATTCTCCGCCCCGCCGGGGTGGCTCAGTGGTTAGGGCGCTCGACTACTGATCCGGAGTTCCCGGGTTCGAACCCGACCGCGGCGGCTGCGTTTTTATGGAGGAAAAACGCTAAGGCGCCCGTGTGCTGTGCGATGTCAGTGCACGTTAAAGATCCCCAGGTGGTCGAAATTATTCCGGAGCCCTCCACTACGGCACCTCTTCTTCCTTTCTTCTTTCACTCCCTCCCTTATCCCTTCCCATACGGCGCGGTTCAGGTGTCCAACGATATATGAGACAGATACTGCGCCATTTCCTTTCCCCCAAAAACCAATTATTATTATTATTATTATTATTCTCCTATTTCACTATACCGGCAGAATACAGACACATTCCTCTACTGAATGACGAAACTACGAAAAGGAGAGGCCACGCTAGAATAGCAGCTAAATATAACCACACACGAAACATATTACATATAGCCTGTGGCATTCTTGACGTCAAGCATATGGCAGTTTCCGTCTTGGCTCTGGAAACAGTAATTTTTTCTTCTATATACGCACCCACAATTTGTTCCGCTTTTCCGTAAGCGTGTGAAACCAGATCACTGACCATTCTAGTAAAAGGACCACAGAGAGTGGCAGTACAGTATCACGCGCCACGGATCTGCATTTTACAATCCCTAACATCGTAACATCGCACCGGTGCAGGTTCCTCGACCGTCACCAGGAACTGATCTTGGATGGCAAAAAATCCGCCACAGTCTTCGTACCAATGTGCGGCAAGGGCCGAGAGCTGCACTGGTGAGCGGATCGCTGTCGCATTTCTCCTGTTCCCAAGTTACTCGTGCCGAAGAAAACACATCAACTAATTGTTGTTTTTTTAATTATTATTCTGTGTTGGACACTCGTAAACAATTAAAATGTGGTTAGGTTTCAAGGAGGAGCGGCAGCAGATTAATGTTGAGTGGTTGCTGTTGGACATTATGGGATCATCAGAGCCTTGCCTTGCGATTTACTGCCCGCAGTTCTTCACCGAAGTAGCGCTTGGAAAAATAATTACGAAAAAATCCACGATTCGTCTCATGGTTCCGTATTCTCTATACGTCGTGTAAAAACCGAGAGGTAGAAGTGTATCATGCCAGACTAAAGGACACATTAGTTGTGTCTTTCTTGTCCTATCAAAGTTGTTCGCCTTCTCATCACTGAACTTTCTTTTAGTCATTGGTGGTCAGAGATTGGCCACATGGCTCCTGATAATCACAAAGCGAACAAGGGAGGGGAAACGTTCAGGGTGCTTGCCAACGTTTAGGCAAGAGGTCTTTTTCTAGGCGAAGACAAGTCCTCTTGCCGGAACGTTGGCAAACACCCTGAGGTTTTCCCTCCCTTGTTCCGTAAGGGAAGGGATGAGGGAGTGAAAGAAGAAAGGAAGAAGGAGGTGCCGTAGTGGAGGGCTCCGGAATAATTTCGACCACCTGGGGATCTTTAACGTGCACTGACATCGCACAGCACACGGGCGCCTTAGCGTATTTTTTTTTATGGAGGAAAAACGCTAAGGCGCCCGTGTGCTGTGCGATGACAGTGCACGTTAAAGATCCCCAGGTGGTCGAAATTATTCCGGAGCCCTTCACTACGGCACCTCCTTCTTCCTTTTTTCTTTCACTCCCTCATCCCTTCACTTACGGCGCGGTTCAGGTGTCCAACGATATATGAGACAGATACTGCGCCATTTCCTCCCCCCCCCCCCAAAAAAAAACCAATAAATGTTCACTTTCTGGTGTACTTTGATTTAGTTAAGGGCCGCTGGTGAGAGTCCCTCCGCTTGATTCTTTTAAAAATTTGATGCAGGTTAATTATGTTATCTAGCATATCTACGAGTAAGAAGGAGAGAGAGCATGAGAAAGCGTGGTATTCTAGTAGTTAAAGCATTTAGTTGTTCGTAGCGATGGATGTGACAGCATACCATTTAAAGGGTTTGTTATGTTCAGCACGTGCGGTTTTAATAGTATTCTTGGATAGACTAGAATTTGCAGATGAAACAATCACCTTCATTAGTCCCCAACTGGCTTTCCTCGCATTATAAGCTTAATATCCAGACCCCAGAATGGTCACTATTCGCATAATTAGTTCTTATAGTTAGATCATTGGTCATACTTCCCCTTATAGTTTAATTTTCCCGATGCGATAATCGTTAACCTTGTCATGCGTTCGTGGTTTCATAAAATAAATCCAGTGAGGGAATAAACATTGCCGTTGCGATTCCATTGGTACATTAGATTTATCCAGCCTGACACCACTGATATCAGCTATGTTCGCGACCTGACAGCGCAGCTTCCAAGCTGTCGTGCAGGAAGTTACTGTATAACCACGCTTATATTTACTTGGAATCTCTTGTTCTTTATGTAGACTGTAACTGCGAGTCATCAGTTTGCACACGCAATACCCAGGTTCTACGCGATGGGACACGTCGTCTACGGCGTCGAATACGTCGAAGACGTTGGGCGGCAGTTTTTTGTCGAGAACGACCTCGCTATGTCCGAGACCGTATGTCCTGTTCTTGGCTGCAGAGTGCTAAAGGTGGGTAGTTGCAAGGATATTCTTCACTCACATTGTTAGTACTGACCTTTTGAAACAGGCGACATGGATAGAACTATGAGAGGATGCATGAGATTCAAGGAACGCATTTTGGGAGCGGCATGTAAAAATGGGCATTAACACGTCACTAGAATACACGAGACAAGGGACAGACTTTAACCTAGAGTTTGCTATCCATCGATGGAAAGTGTTGCTTCGGAACATGCGATATCGGTTCGTGATTGCAGTAACAGAAAAGGTCGAAAGTTTTACACACGATGAGCTGACTTTCTCAGAGCATTCCATGAGATCGCGGTCGTGTGTCATGCAAGCGCACGAAACTCGCTTCCACAATCACAGTAAAAGAGCTATGAGCTCTCCCACGCGCCAGTCGAAAAGCTGTGTCTGCAATGTGAGCACCAACAACGCCACCGAGTGAAAGTAGAGAATGAAGCGTAGTAATCGCAAATTCGGCACATCTTTGAGGCGCCCGACAAACAGGGAGCTGTGAGAAGGTTGACAACCTCGCATTTACTACGAATTTTTTGGACTATATGTTGAAGGTTATGACCAATATCGCCGGCATGACTACAGCTTCTGTGAAGCTGCCAGCTGGAACAGAACAACCGTACACAATCTGCTCACTCCGCAGGTACAAATGCATCTAGGCATGGCCTAGAGGAAAACGTATTTTTGGATTTAGAGGGCTGACTGAGCAGAGAGGACCATGCAATTTCACATGCAGAGTAACAGCTGAACGACTATGTGCAACCATGCCCCCTTCTGCATCCTTTGAGCCAGTCTCGGAGCGACCCTGTGCCAGCTGAAATCCAGTTCCCCTGAAGAGACGAAATCGTTGGACAGTGGCACTTTCATCCTTAAGGGTGCGCGCGAGAATAGGAGGTAAATTTTTGTAGCGTGAGCTACACTGGCCGAGGTTGAGCAGTTTCGCGGGGCTCCTGGACAGCCGTGCTGCGCATGCGCGAGGAGCAGTGACGTCACATGGCGCACAGCTAGCGCGCCGGAACCGCCGCCGACACGCGCGCCTCGCCGGTGTGCATTTCAGAGGAGCGACATCGTAGCCGCGGCAGACGCACTGGCGCCGGCGCGTGCCCAGCTGTGCGCCTCCGTTGCGCAGTAGCCAAGTCTGACGCTGCGCCGGAGCCGCTTGATAGCGCCTCTCATTTTGTGCGCATGTGCAGAGGTATCATTGGGGGTATGCATATAGCAAGCCGTTTGCCAGTTTGGTATAGCCATAGAGAAGGAGAGCAAAATTGCTGCTCAGCGGCAATTGATGCTCATTGGCTCAGCGTAGCTCACGCTACGTATATCCTGGCATAGCCGAGCTAGGCCACTGCTATTTTTTTTTATTTTGTGGCGCACAGCAGAGAAATTTGGCATGCGTATTGGGAGTCTATCGAAAGCTTAAAAACAGAATTTCACTGAGGTATTTGTAGAAGTATGGACAATAAAAAATGTTATGTTTCATTGCTATAAGAAATTTGCAAAGATCCTGGCGTGACACCAAAATATGGTAGGAGCCTGCAGTCACTGTTTTACTCAAAACGCTTGGTTGATGAAGTGACTTCTCGAAATATTTTTAGCAGTCTTATTTTTTCTACACCGAATTTTATAACCACGCTTGCATAATGCGCTTATTATCACCATGTAAAGATATTCACAGATTGAAAGAATGGGAAAGTAATTCAGAAAAGTAGGAAAACACTGCATGCAGAATTTATCTAGGAGAACAATGTAACCAATCACATAAATATTAGCGAAGCCATTGAGATGTCAGTCATTCTCAAAAGTCTCTCGAAAGGCACTTTTGAGAAAAATGGCATTTACACCGAAATTTCCAGCACTTTCTTGCTGCCTACGGTCCCAAAAATATTTTTTAAATAACTTCAAGGCCGCCTTCGAGGAAAATATTGCTGGAAATAATTAAAAAGACCTTATAAATACTATACCTGTCGTTTCCGACACTGCGTTATTTTTTTAGATTTCCCCTATGTGACCCCCAGTCCCGCCTAATGAAGTCTTAAGAGGTGCTACTGCTTTTGAATGCTACAGGTCTGAGGACATATATATAGAAGTGTCTAAATCGTGGCTAGATGGTTACCATACATGGACACGACAGGGGCAGCTTTGCTTTCCTTCCTAACTAGGGCGTAGGACTCTTAAGCTCATTGCTCTTTCTTTTACATTTCTTCCTTTCTTACTATACTCAGTAAGCATTGAAAACCCACCACACAATTATGTGGCACAGCGCGATAAAATAAACATAAAAACTAAGCATACACGTTCAAAAGTATGGTTGGCGCTTAAACTTAAGTTCTTGTTATTCATGCAACCGGCCCTGACTCCGCGGCACACTACAACAAGTATTAAAACCGGTCATTAGGACTTTCCATATATTTACACAGACTGCGACATTGCACCCAGGTACTAAACGATGGTTTCATAGGCCAAAAATAGGCTCAGGCTTCATGTGAACCACTGAAATTCTTTAAATAGTGGTTGTGCCTTGTCACGCTACTTCAAGTGAGAAATATGGTTTGTAAGCCCGGTTTGGCGAAGCTGCTCTTAAAGTGCGTGAATGATTATTCACTAAATTTACTGTGCAGCGAACAATGAAAAACAATTTGGAGTCTCCATTTTAGCTGACGGTTACAGGTCGTAATCTTAGCGACGCAAATAGCACTTTCCAATTGGAGTACTCAGACAAGTGCTGAAAGCTGCAACATAGTCTTGAAGCGATGATTTTGGCCATGAACGTTAAAAAAAAGCTTAAATACGCCGAATTTTTAACTGCGGCACTTTTTAACCGTTGTGAAGTTTAAAATGCCCACGGAGCCATACGCCGTCATAATTTTGCTCGCTGTTTGAGAATCAGCAATTGGACAAATACAATTCAGGGCGCTACATGCAGGTAGCAAATATATTTAAATAAATCTTAACACTATCTTATTTACAAACTATCAAGCCAAGGGAAACGAGCTTTGTTCTACGATCTATCGTTGCCGTAACATGGCTGTACAAATCAAATGACTAACTGGTTCCTGCTAATTATATTATGCTGACACGATGCGTAGCAAAAATTCTTCCGCTTGATGAAGGCAAAATGTCGTTCGAAGGACAAAGATTGTCGAGCAATAAATTTTAACGAAAACAAAGAATTACAGAGTGACTGCACAATGCGCGCGACTCCTTGAGGGCACTGTTTAGAGAGGCTATATCAGTTTTCGCAATTTTTGTGTTGTCTGATTACCGAACATTTTAAATCACTCGTAAATTTCCTAATGCCCGGTATGTCATCATTCTCCAGACACGTGACGGGAGGCTCACAATCTTCATCTGCAGCATCTTCGACTTTTCCAAGTAAGTGGCGATGCAGCAATGTTGTAACTAACTTTTGTCTGGCGTTGCGCATGTAATGACGAGGTTCTGCTTGGATTCGTCGGCAACGTTATGTAGAGTATTCCGTCCAGCGTCCTCGGAGGTTGCTGTGCCTTGCAGGAACAAAATTGGCGTCATTTCCATTCTTTTCCGCAACTAAGCGTTATTTGCAAAAACCACAAAAATCAGCAAAGTCAGCTCGTTGTGCTCGATCCACAGGTACGCTTTGATCATCACATCGGTATCGTTTTGTAGCAACAGCTACATTGCGGTAGCATTTCGAGCCTTCAGGGTGGCGACGCCGTGGCGGTGGCGGCGCTGCCACCCTGCGGCTGCGCCGGCACGCCGGCGCCTTGCCTTATCACGTGGTGCGTCACGTGGTTGGTCATGTGACCAAGTTCCCCTTGGCCAGCTGTAGCTATCGCGTCACTCCAGGTTTAACCAAAGCTAAACCACCGTCATTTTTTATCTAACGACAAACATGGGTTGTAGGTACAATTGTTCGCCTGAGTATAGTTTGACATTCTGGAGCAAAATCTGCAGAAAACACTGTTCTCCTGTCGTGAAGACAGATTCGTGGGTGCCGTGGAGGGCAAGAAAGTTTTGTGTGAAAAATTTTGCGACTTTATCAGCTGCACCTGTGCCACTCAGTCACGTACATGCAATGATTCCAGGCGGCGCGAAGAGCGAGAGCTGCGAGTTAGGAAAATACGAATGTGGCGGGTTACCTGGGCCCACTTGTTAGCCACTCTTTCCCGGAAGCCCACTAAGACACAGTATTAAATTCGTCGATACTGGCCTGCTGGTAGGTATAGACATATTTATTATAATTCGGCGCTTAAACCTTATTGCACGTGTTGGCGACGTTTTTTTGTCATAGAGATTCTCTGACTACCTAATTTGATCCGCGGTTAACTAACTTCGACATATGTTTGATCATCGGCCAAACAGGGCCATCGCAAGGGCCATCGGCCCTTGCGTCCTTTGAGGCAAAATTACTGAGAACAAAACGAATAGGCGTATTGAATAACCTTTCCCGAATGGTGATTTTTATTTATTTATTTATTTAATGCCACGTGCTCACAAAAAGCACATCACCTTTTAGAGAGGTGCACGCAGAGCAGTGAAAGTAACAATACAGCAGAAAGTAACAATAAAAAGTAACAATACAGCAGTTAAAACGGGGAAGACCATGACATTGACATATGACAGGAAGGTCAACAGTGTCGGAAAAATATCCATCGCAAGACAGACACCAAAAATTTTGCCGAACGGATGCAGCTGTAGCGTGAGCGCAAAACACCCGCGTTGCAGTTGTGGCGCTATCTCGATGTAAAGTTTAGAGACCTGCAACTTCCTCTGAGCACGGAGCTATTGTTTATCCCATGCACCCACAAGGCCAATGAAATGAGGCATGGGAAGCCTGGTAGGATGCTATGGTACTTACTATTTTTTGTTTTATGGTGTTGAAAATCCGAAAGCGACTAAGGCTCTGAGGGATGCCTTAGCGGAGGGCTGCGGATAATTTCGACCACGTGCGGTTCTTTAACGTGCACTGACGTCGCACATTACTCACCCCTCAAGCGTTTCGCCTCCATTGAAGTCCCACCTTCACGGCCGGGATCGAACCCGCGTCCTTCGGGGCAGCAGCCGAGCATCCTAATCTCCGAGCCACTGCGGCGGCAAGGGTATTTGTTACTTTTCGCAGATCCACAAATGCTGGCTTCCATAAAATATTTCATGATGACATTTATTTACCGCTGCCAGTTCATAGAATTATTGCACTCACTCCTGCATACTTTTCAAGACAGCCTTATGGCACGCATTTGCGGTTCATGAACATACGTACAAGTTCGACCCCCAGGACACCTTTTTTTTCCATTTCTGTTTTGGTGGTTTCGCTTTCCTCTTCAGGACCGATTAGCTCTCTGCAGAATGAGGCTTTGAAACTCGGCTCTCCAGTTTATCTGGAGAGCCCGAATAGGTTTTTTCTTATCTGGCGTGCCGCAGCAAGGTGTCTCAGCCGGTGTATATTTTTTCTTTTCCTCGTTGGTTGCTTCGTATATTTGTTAAGAAAATAATCAACGTCTTGAATAAGCACTGTACGAATATGCCGCAAGCAGCAGTTAGTGCCCACGACTAGCAAACTGGTTCGTTTCCTTATGAAAAAGGTCCTCTTCAGACAGTCATTGGATCAAGCATACAAGTAAGAGGTTTTTTGCCAAATAAATTACACTTTCCAACGCCGAGGGGCACATAATGCTTGGGGCTTCATATTTATAGGCAGCGAATTCTCTAGCCGTGCATTGTGAGTGACAGTAACATGGAAGTTTTGGAAATCATCAAAATACGGACTGGCTTCTGCGTAGGTCATATTCCTCGCCCTTGCATTGTGTACATTTGGCGTCATTCGTAGTGTATGGCAACAAAGACTTCACTGTTGTACGTCGTGGCAGAAGATCAACGCGGTTTCTTGCTGAACGATGAGATCGGCTTCAAGCGACCACAGACAGCGTGATTCGGAGGACAGGGGCTCTAGAAATTGTCCCATGAGCGGTCAGGTGACCCTATCATTCGTGGGAACTCATGATCTCATAGGAGTAGTGGTTGGATTCGTTTGTCATGAGAATGATTGGCTTAATTCCAACGCCAAAACCGAAGGGTTTTGGTGCCGATTGACTCTCAACGGCGCTTGCAATGGGGGCTGATTTTCTGCATTCGTCTTCTGTATGCGCCTTTGTTCGCGCAGCCATCGGCAGATTGGAAGACACTTGGATAATTGGGACATGGCGTTAGCACTAATTATCACTGATTTAAGTAATAAAATTTTTGCGCGCGATTGTTGGAATCCGCAAAAGATAGGATCAGATTTTCACAACGAGCTCATAATAGGCAAGGCATATGTTGGACAGTACCTGGGTGATCAAGTTGAGATATCTGCGCCTAGCAAAGCAATGGTCAATATAGAAGCCGATACGCTCGATCTTGGAGTGCTAATAATTTTAGCGCCGGTGTCTAAAAGAAGTGAGCACTCAAACGCATGAAGGCAGCGGGAAAATCAAAGATTGGGAATTTTGAGGGCACATTGTAATTTTTAAGCCCTTCCCTTTTCCTTATCTTCCGTTTTGTTTCGAATGTGGCCTAGCCCTTTGGAAAGAATGAGGAAACTGAATGTGGTGGGGGATAGAGATAATAAATTTAAATCAGAAATAGTCGTTGAGAGCTGCTTGACGGTCAGATGGGCGGGGTCCGCATTCCAGAACTCCAGTAGGCCGAGGTGCTTCACTAACCTCGTACGTGAGCTTTAGCTTGTTATCTAAGGATGCGCTAGCTATAATAGCCTCCCGCTGCTAGTAATGTGGAAATTGAGGGCATCGCCATTAGCATGACAGCACCCCAGAGTTGGATTGTGCTTTATTAAGGGGTCACACCACCAGCGCCTTTTTTACTGCTGAATAAGGCAGTATTCAAAAATAAGTGCTAAGGAGCCGCCTATTTATGAAAAAATAAAACGGTACACCAGAAAAGAAAAAAACGGCCTGGCTTAGCTATGGTTAAGCCTAGGATGCGAAGCATAATAGATTTGTGAAAGGGATTCGGTATCGCCTGCCCGTAAGTCAGGCTAGTCTCTTCGTTGTTTAGCAATCTCCTGGAGGAGCGGGAGTTAGCATTGGTGGTCGCGGCCGCGCGGCGACCGCGCGAGCTGAGCCCCGTTTCTCCACAGCTGGCGTGACGTCAGACCACGTGCTCGGCTGCAGCGCCCCTAGCGGGAGTTAGCCTTGGTGGTCGCGGCCGCGCGGCGACCGCGCGAGTTGAGCCCCGTCTTTCCTCAGCTGGCGTGACGTCAGACCACGTGCTCGGCTGCAGCGCCCCTAGCGGGAGGAGCGGGAGTTCGTCTTGGTGGTCGCGGCCGCGCGGCGACCGCGCGAGTTGAGCCCCGTCTCTCCTCAGCTGTCGTGACGTCAGACCACGTGCTCGGCTGCAGCGCCCCTAGCGGGAGGAGCAGGAGTTAGCCTTGGTGGTCGCGGCCGCGCCAGGCTGGGCTATGGTTGAGCTAAGTAGTGTCCCTATTATGCTTCGCGTAAAAACTGGCGGTCGTTTAGCTTAGGTCAAACCTGGAGTTACGCGATAGCTACAGCTGGCCGAGTGGAACTTGGTCACGTGACCAACCAGGTGACGAACCACGTGACTAGGCACGGCGTCGCGCCGCCGGCAGCTTCTCCGCACCACGTGACCAAGCAGGCACAGGGTGGCGGCGCCGCCACCGCCACGGCGCCGCCACGCTGAAGGCTCGAAATGCTACCGTAATGTAGCTATCGCTACAAAACAAATGAACGCGTTCTTGACTGCTATTTTTATGAAGATGTGCAGTTGGTTTACATGTACTGGTGCACTAGATGTTTGAGGAGGTAACGTGGCGCAGCTGGCACAGGAAAGGGTTGGGAGTGACCTTTGTCCTGAGTGGATGTAGTTTGGCTGATAATGATGATGATGGTTGTGATGATGACTAGATGTACATCGGAAGTCGTACAGAGATGTACAGATTTACAGGCGTAGATGTACAGGAGGAGCGCAGAGTGGGTCGGTGAACTTACGCTGGCTAATGACATCCTAGTCGAAATCAAAAGAAAAGAAGTGGGCTTGAGCAAGGCATGTAATGCTAAGGCAAGATAACTGATGATTGTTAAGGCTAACGGACTTAATCACGAGAGGTGCAAGCGTAGCATGGGGGCGGCAGAAGGTTAGGTGGGCGGATGAGATTAAGAAGGTTGCGGGGATACGGTGGCCGCTGATGGCCAAGGACAGGGTTAATTAATGAAGCTGGGGAGAGCTAGATTCAAGACAAGGGGACAACACCGCATAGGAACACCACGAGACACGAGCGCTCGTGTCTCGTGGTGTTCCTATGTGGTGTTGTCCCCTTGTCTTGAATCTGCCGCTCCCCAGTCTCAGTAGAGTTCTACCTTGAACGATTAATAAATGGACGCCCCACTCCAGTTGTAGCCAACACAGTGCTGTGCGCGTGTGTGGTTTAATTCCTCTAAAATGAACCAAACACGCGCACAACCTGGACACATTTCTTAATGTGTAAATAGTTTGTACATATTACTCTCCCCCTATCCTCTCTTTCTGTCCCCTCACCCCTTTTCATTTGATTTCTCCATTCTGCCTGCTATCCTTTATTTCTGCTGCCCCACTCAGGTGCTTCAGTATCGATGGCAGATGCCGGGGCTAGCAAAAATTTTTTGCTTCCTTTTTACTATTATTTTAACAAACAACAACTACCACCACAACCAGTCTCAGTATGCAGGACCAACTAGCCCCCTACAAAGCTCTAATTAGGGCAATACAGAAGAGGTCTTTCCCTTCTAGTGGGTGCAGTCAGGCTGATGATGAGAATGACAAGCTGTTTCATGCTTAGAGGGAAACAGAGAGCGGGACCATCGGGTTCCACGGAGCGCCGCCGCCGACAGTCGGCGAGAATGGGCGGCACACGGCACTAGTGCGGCAAGAGCAGCCACCCATGCTTCTTGCGGACGTGCCTTAGCCGCCGATTCTCCAGAGCTGCCAGCGGGAGAGTTTCTCGAATCGAAGCGCGGTGGTTACGCTCTCCCAGTTCCCCAGTTACTGTGAAACAGCCTGTACAGGTAGACCCAAATTTTGTAGCGGTAGCTACATTACGGTAGCATTTCAAGCCTTCAAGCCCGGGAGGAGACAACTTAAGCGACGCCGCCATAATGAATCACAACTTGCCTCTCCCATGTACCGCGAAATGTTCGACTGGTAGCCCAGTGTAGCCCTCGCTGCAAAAGGCCTTTCAAGTTAAAGCACTTTGAAGCGCGCCGAGAGCATGAACGGCGCCGTTACAAACGCTAGCGCCGCTGATCCCGTGTGATTCAATATGGCGGCGCCGCTGAAGTCTCCACCGCGGCGCCGCTGGCATTGAGGCACCCTAGAGCCTTCAGCGTGGCGGCACCGCCACTCGGCCAGCTGTAGCTATCGCTGCACTCCAGGTTTAACCAGAGCTGAACCACCGCAAATTTTTTTCCACTGATGCAAGCTCCCCGTGCTAGAACGTTGTAAATATTCGAAAAATCTTGCAGTGATAGCTACATAGTCGTAGTAAGCGCTTGCAGTAGTGCCCGGTTGGTTCAGGCAGGCGACAGCAGGAAATTCTAAAAGGAATCTGTTGCGTCAGCAATATGGGACGGTGGTGCTGTTTCCTGCTGGGGGTAAAAGCTAGGGTACATCCTATAAAAATGATTCGACAGAAGTTCTCAAAGTATGGTTTGGTTTGGTTTTTTGGGGTTTAACATACCAAAGCGACTCAGGCTATGAGAGACGCCGTAGTGAAGGACTCTGGAAATTTCGACCACCTGGGGTTCTTTAACGTGCACTGACATCGCACAGTACACGGGCCTCTAGAATTTCGCCTCCATCGAAATTCGACCGTCGCGGCCGGGATCGAACCCGCATCTTTCGGGCCAGCAGCCGAGCGCCGTAACCACTCAGCCACCGTGGTGGCTCAGTTCTCAAAATATATTCTTTTTTATTTTTCACAGCACCTCTGAGGTCATTTCTTCGTTAACAAAAAACTGTTACATCCGTGAAGAAAAAAATGGAAGCAGGAAACGTGATTTAAAAGCCGATTTTTTTTGGAAGAGCGCATCCCATAGAAGCGCATATAAAAAAAATGTTCCGAGATAATTTCTTATTTCAAAGCGCGCCTATGAAGCAGGCCGTGTGCAAAGGGCCAGCCAGTAGTTTTAAGAACAAAATGAAAACATATACTACGTAATTGAAACGGTGGTACATTTTTGAGCGTTGCACTAATAGCGTGTTGTCATGTGTGTTGTCATAAGCATCCCCCACCCCACCCTCCTTCCCCTCTCCTTCTCATCTAACACGTAGGACGCTCAATCAGCTTGACGGTTTTCTTAACTGAAGAAGGCACTCAAATACTTTAGTGTGATGCCGCGTGAGCTATAGTTGCTTTCAAATACAGTAGTTCGAACAGCACACTAGACAGCTATGCACCGGAGGCAGTTCCAAGCGACATGGTAACCTAACCGTGCACCCTCCGGCGCGCGTTTTGGTCAGCATGGCGTTGCTGTCTAGACTTTAATTATGACAACTATTCAGGCAGGTGGATTTTTTGCATAAACAACGCCTCTCGTTCCCGAAATGGTTGTTTGCGGAGAACGGAATGCAGCGTACCAGGGCTATTCATCTAGAATAGTACGTATAACTCCAAATTAGAACCGATGAGAGGCTAAGGTAACGTGACGCAGGATTGCCTCCTTATTTTTGCTTTTTTCAGGGAGTGCGTTCCGCCTATTGAGATCGTTTGGGACCGCTCAGGCATTACGGCTGTTCGAGAGGAGGACAGAGGACGGTAAGCCTAACTTTACTTTCTTTGGGTTGCGCACTTTTACCACGTGACAGAAATCACTTAGCTCGCTTTAGTCTATTCCTGAATTAAAGCTTTATTTCATTTTTGCGGATATTTTTACAATGTATGTAGCTTTAGGCGAAGATTGGAACCATAATATAGTGAAATTATGACGCACAAATGAAAAGTACTGCCAGATTTTCTGCCTTTCCCGTTGCAAAGAAATCGCAGTGACTGCTGCACAGTGCTTCCTCTTCACATATGAAACCGCCAACACCATGGACCATGGAGTCAAAGCTTACCAGAAGTACCTAATCATGCATACTAATATGAAGCATATGAGTATGCTTCGTGCATATGGATCATGAAGGAAAAGATGTAGGAAGGCCCTGTTGTTTCTCTTCATACCTTCCTCTATTCTTGACTTTTACGCAAGTTATTTTACTGGCGCACATGTCGTTCGAACCATAGACGTAAGATACTGGGAAAAATTCTGAGTCCGTCGTGAACGCCGGTATTTGCTGATGCGGTATATTACGACACCGACCTCGCATAGCACTGAAAATCTTCTCAAGCAGCTATTGCTCTAAAACGCCTATCTTAAACGTCCTGTACTACTGTTACTGTTTGAGTCAAATTGTTCAGCACACACATTTTACTGCAGAAGCAGTGCTACTGTCAGTCTACGAAAATGCCGGCCTGGGTGGCCGACGCGCCTGCGCGGCGGCATCACACCCCCGCCATATCCCCACAGTTCCCACCTTGCAAGGCAGCTGCACACCTAACTACCCACCCACCCTAAGCCTACCTAGCAGCGGAACGAAAAAGCAACGGCGAAATCAAATTCAAAGGCGCCGTAGGATAACCAGGTGCCTTTAAGAAGCACCAGCGACAGGCCACTCTTCCCCCCACCCCCAAGTACGGGGCTTCCTACCCACCAACTGTCCCGCTCCACAAACATTGCCCACCACCTACCCACCTACTCAACCCTCCACAAAAGTTCTGTTGTGTGTATTAAGACTCAGCTTAGAAGAAAAGCATTAACTAGAGTTAAAGCGCCAAATAAATTATTCTGAGTAAACTAAATTGCTTTTCGCAGAATGGTCGCATCAGATATCTGATCGTCCTGCATTTTTATTTTATCACTACGCAAGAAGGGAGTTTTAATATGGCTCCTATGAAAATTCTTTAACCGGTTCCTAACTTGTCCCTTCTAGAATAAAATGTTTACGCAAGAAGGGAGTTTGAATATGGCTCCTATGAAAATTCTTTAACCGGTTCCTAACTTGTTCCTTAAAGAATAAAATGTTTAAGTGCACATTGGTGCAGTTATACTTCCTTGAGAGTATTTCATCATATCGTCTTTCTAGATGGTGAACAAGATTCTCGCATGGGAGCATAAACATCTTATCATCTTTCTTTCGGTCGGTGCCTTTTATTTTTCCTTGATCTACAAAATGCTATCTGAGCTCGGTCTGGCTCCCTACTAGAAGAAAAAGAAACATATACCGAAGCCAGAGGTTCTGAATCGAATCTCATTCAACCCGAAGACACTTCATGTGCTCGGCCCTTCAAAGTAACGAAGAAGCATATGCCGGACATTCCCAGGGCAAGGCCACGCGGCCCTTTTTGGAGGGACGGTGGCCTCATGCCCAACAAAAACTAGAAAACAACACGAACGGCCCGGTCTTCTTTCCTTGTACTGCTGCTTAAAGCAGACTGTCTCGAATCATTCACGCCGTTCGCGTGATATGTACGGTCTTAAATTCCACCTAAGAAGAGCCCGTTGTATTGCTCAATGAGGAGGAGCACGACAAGGTCAAAAGTAAAGCACGGGAGTAAAGCACGTCATCAAGTAAAGCACGGATGCGCGCTTAACTTACTGTCAAATATTTCTTTTTTTTTTATTGCAGGTACGGCGGTGTGAATTGTGTTGCCTTTTTATGCCCTCTTGTACTGTAGTATGCTCGATGAGGCTTGTTCAATCTTTTGTATATATGCATTTTATTTTTTCTTCATTTTCTCTCCCTGCAATGACCCTCAAGAAAGGGTTGACAGTATTCATAAATACAGATATAAATAAATCTTTACCATCTTGTTGCTGATGTAATGGGCGAGGTAGAGAGCTAGGTGATGGCAGTTTATCTAATAAACCCGATCGATCGTATCATCATTGTGCGCACAGCTCTAATTTCGGCATGTACTTAAAAGGATTTGGATAAGGACTGTTCGTTTGTTTGTTTGCTTATGGAAGTTTAACGTCCTAAAGCGACTCAGGCTATGAGAGACGCCATAGTGAAGGGCTCCGGAAATTTCGACCACCTGGGGTTCTTTAACGTGCACTGACATCGTACAGCACATGGGCCTCTATTATTTCGCCTCCATCGAAATTCGACCGCCGCGGCCGGGATCGAACCCGCGTCTTTCGGGCCAGCAGCCGAGCACCATAACCACTCAGCCACCGTGGCGGCTGATTTGGATAAGGATGGACGCCAGAAGTTCCTACTCCTGCACCTGGTTCTCATCGGCAGAGATTTCTTTGCCACGAGCATGTGAGGACACGCGCTATTTAGTTGGGCTGACGAAACAGTTGCCGACCTTCTCTGGGCGTGCCTCAAAAACATTGCAACCAGACGCTCAGTTGGCGCATATCACCAGTAGTCTGCAGACGGAGGTTTGCTGAAGCAGATCCCATTAGTCTGCGTTGAAGTTGATTGATGATCTATTCAAAGGAGCGTGTAGCGTATTCCGCCCCTTTTTCATATGTCCGCATTTTTTTGTTGCTCATTTGAGGACAAGGCCTGCGGTTGGTAGGAGGAAAAGAGCAGTCGAATGATAAAATTAGCACTAAGGCCCAATCGCAATGAACTATTTCTGTTCAGTTTGTGAAAGCGAGCATACTAAGGATGGTTGTAATCTTTAGACTTCGATGGTGGACTTAATATGACTGGTGCAAAACCTTTGGAAATATTTAATACTGTAACTAATGCGTCCGGCACGCATGAATTCAGGTATCCTGCGAGAAAAATGTTTGTACCAGTAAATTAACCAGTGAAATGTGCCGTAAGGAATCTCTTTGACATCTCCCCAAGCGCAGCCATACGGCTACAATGGAAAGCTAGGTAGGTTTCTCAGAAACTTCCCCGTTAAAAAACTGCGAATTTTCTGAGAAAGCTGTATAGCGTACATTTCTAGCCGTATGGCTGCGCTTGGGTGGCTGTCATTGAGTAATTGCTTCCTTATTTCAAATCTACTACACCTTGGGGGAATTCCCGAGAAACATTTGACCAAGAAATATCTTTATTCACAAAATGGTATTTTGAATGGTTCAAACACTCGCTCTGTTCAGAATGCATTGTGCACAGTCAAGATATTTGCTTCAGTTCTGCGCGCCAGACAAGACGCGGGAAATTTGGATCATGGCATTTGGATGCTCTCGCATATCTTTCACGAACTTATTCTAGACTACCGAGCTTCAAACATGAACACTCCATTGCACTTCAGATACGTTATCAGGCATACAGTAATCGTCATAATGCTGCCGTGGTACTTCTGGCCGTCTTTGTACGCAGATACGTGAGCGTCATGAAGTCGCTTCTGGCTCCGGGCTTTTCGTACGGCCTGTGGACGACATCCTACGACAACCCAGACTACAAAGGTTCGTTTTAATAGCCACATATCTGCTCTGTAAAGGTCTGAATTAAATGGCATGCCCAATTCGATTAATATTTTAAGGCGACATGGGTTTTCTGGCGAAGAATGCATCTGTAACAGGCAAAATATTCATGTTTCCTTGTTGACGGTTCGACGTTTTTGACGTGCACATGACAGCGACTAAATAAGGTTTAACCGCTGAAGGTTCTTAGGCAAACAACCTCTAACCAAAAGTCGGGAGTAGCCATTCATCTTGGGCTAAGACCATTGGCGATTGATTAAGTACATGCTTTGCGATTCACGTAGTCAAGCAGGGGTATAGTGCCGACGTACAGTTGAGCACCTAGCTAGGCATCTGAATAGCTGCGGTTAAATAAATTTAATCTAAAGAACCGGGGGACGATAGTAAGCTTCGCTTTTTGAATAAGAAAATTTAAGAATAAGAGCTGAAGTGGAAAATATTTTTTTTCTTTTTGAACCGTACTTGTGCATTGATTGCATAAGCATGGTTGCTGAAAAGAAATGTAGCTAAAAGTGATGTGCTCATGAAAGAAAATATATTTGACCGCTTCATTTACTACTGAGGCAAACTTCCTTGCAGCGAAGCCGTCATTGATCTCCTGCAGCCCAAGTTAAAAATTGCCCAAGTTAAAAAGTGAGCGTATGTTAAAAATTTTCTTGTAGAAACACAAGATAGCGAGCGGAAAATATCAAAAGCAAAGTTACACCTGAGTTGTGGTTGTAGACGTTTATTAGAGATAATAACAGCATTTAACAAAACAAAGATACCAAATGGTTGGCGGTTGCGGAAACGGCCTCTTATTTTTCGGACACCTTTTTTGGAGTGCACATAAATAAATCTTATAGCGTGGTTAGTAGGTAGACCCATATACGTTCTTGTACTAAAGAATATAAGAGCAAAAAATTTAGAGAATTAATAAATTTGTGTAGAAGACTCGAAATATCCTGAAATGAAGTCCAGTAATTACTTTGTTATCAGATAGTTCGTACTTCAGCGTAGGATACTGGGAAATGTTGCAAACACTGTTTGAAATCCTGGGTGTCGCGAAAATTATCGGAAAAGATATAGGGCAGACGCAGGTACCGCAGAAGGATAATTGTAATGTACCAGGACACAGGGAGAAGTAAAAAAAAGGAACGCATGCAAAAAAAAAATCAATTCTTGAATGGAACTGATTTAATAGCCACGCCGCCGGCAGTAGACACGTACTCATGAGAAGCCTCGGAACCGTCTTCAGTGTACGAGGTCTTAGCGGTAATTAAAGGGGTAATAGCTCCTTCACTGACGAGAAATCTGATGGGAAAGTAATAAGACCAGCATTGTGATGAAACCTGGATGTAGAGATACAGTGCCGAGCTGCTTTCATAAAACATCGAAGACAAAAACAAAGTGGACATACTGTAAGTTGGCACTGAACAGAAGTAGGAATAATATATGGAGCATAATCATAGTATGCAAACAGCAGTTCACATAAACATTAGATTTAAAAGTGCTCGGCGGGTGGTACATGCTCCTATGAAGAAGTATGGACGCTTCTAAAATTTAGAGAGTCATCCAGGAACGATTGATGCAATATGAGAAGAAAGAGGTAAGAGTATACATGTGGACGAAGAAAACTACAAAACAGTGGCTACTGTGTTGTTTATTTGATAACACCTAGGAAGGACCTGTAGAGTTTAGAGACAAAAGTGGCGGACAATTTAAGACATGCATTAAAGCACGGTACAATTTCGACGTTAACACAGACCAATTATGTTAGAAAAGGCGACGAAAATATCCATAATGTAGCCGAAGTTTCCGATAGGTCACGAATGAGTCTAATTTTTGATTCGTCAGAAAACGATGAAGACTTCACACACCGCCTTAAATGACAGGTTTAAATATAGGAACCTTGAAGATGTGTAAATGAATTATACGGAATTACGTACGACCAGGTCCCAGATATCTTCAGCGGGAGCATCAGTGCTGTATAGAATAATGTGCGGAAATGAAGGGCGGACTGCTCAATTTTGATGTACTGTTTGAGTCGGAACAAGAAGCTCGTAATGGTTTCAAGGAAGGAGTATAACGAATATCTGCTGTTAGCCGATGCTATTACGTAGCAACAGTTTGACACCAAACAGTCTCTATTGCATTTCTAGATGGTAAGAGACGTATGACGCCCCAGGTCACTCCCTTCGAAGAAAAATCTTTGGATTTCAATTAATGGAAGGGAAGAGATAACTAAAACAAAAAGAGAACTGAAAAGCTAGGAACGCTGGAGGCTTTTGACGTGCATCATCGGCACACGTGCATGTCGCCACTCTTTCTTAAACATGCACAAAGCGGAATGATTTTTTTTTCCTTGCCGCGCGAACGCTGCAGCAAGCGTCTGGTGGTCTCGTAGAATACATGCCGAAATAAAAGCATTCTCTTTAACAGAAGTATAGCTTCCCAAAGGGCGCAGAGATATCTACATGCGGCCACAATTAACGCGCATGTTGAAGACACTGCGTAGTAAACTACAAGCTATTTTCCTTCCCCGCAGACTTTCCTCGCAGTATAACAGACGCCACTGTGCTGAAACTCTATGGTAAGTTCCCAAATTCAGCGAGAACTTTTCTTACATACCCGGTGGTTTTTAGAACCGCTTCATGGTTTGTCTTTTTATTTCAAACCTTTCTCCCTCTTCTTTGTACCGTGTAAGAATATTCTTAGGAATAAACTACTCTTTCTGGCTTAATTCAAAATGTGTAATCATTGGGACGAATGTAGACGACATATGAAGATGTGGCGGCATTAGCAAGAGTTGGCTTTTGATCTTTATTTTCTCTTTTATCTGCTTCCTTCATTTTCTTCGATTATCAGAGAACGGCAGCAGCGCATCCTAATCACCCGTGGCGGCCCAAAATATTATAGTCTAAATCATAGGCCTTTGTAACGCGTCTATATAGCTGGAATAAACTTTGAGAGCTTTATCACTGTCTTGAGGCACGGGCACCAATTTATATCATTTCTTTTCAGCTGCTAAGAAATTAAATGGTGGCCACAGTTACCGACATTGTCACTGAGATCAAAATTAACCGTTCGTGTACCACGCTGCGTTCCACGCCATTTTTTGGTGGGCAGAAGGAGATCTTGGTAGCTGCAAAGAATGAGCAGTAATTTTTGCTGTAAACGATGCAAAGAAACTATTTTTATGTCGTTTTACTCTAAAGAAGGCTCAAATATTCTGCATGCAATATCTTTTCTTTGTGTCAACATGCCTAAAACATTCAGTCATGTGAAGTGCCAAATATATTCCGTACTGCCAACGACTTTAGCTCTTTTATTCCTGCCATCGAGCCTATATATTCTGGACTGGAAAACCTTCTTCCTACGACTGTCACCACATTCTGCGTGTCACTGGGCGTCAGAAATAACCGCGAGAATTTAGATTATTTGTTACGTCACATTGATTTCATATGGCCGTGAAAACTATTCGGCCTGAGCGAAAGGAGCATTTTATAATTGAGATTTTTCTGCGCGAGGGAAAAATAAGTCATTAATTTCATAATTTTCGTGCACGATTCATGCAAGACTTGAGTTCTCCTAACTACAATTAAAAATTTTCGTACACAGTTCGACAGATCGGGCCAGTTAGTAATGGCCAGAAAAGCTTAGAATCTTTAAAACTTAGCACATACGAAATAATTTCATTTAGCAGCATCGGGAGGTATCTGGCGATGGAAATGAGCCGATTCACAACCTTATAGACGCATATTTGGCGGCGCTACAGGTAATTTTCCTCACTACTTGCACCTGGAGAACACAACTTCAGCAATGATCTCTTCGAGAAAATAAACTTTACAGTCAGGGCAGGACAATTCTTTTATTAACATTTTGTGCAGCAGGTAGGTGATTTTAAACAGCCACGTCATCGCATGAAAGAAACTTCTCTCGCAACATTTGGTGTACCTATGCAATACGGGGAAAGGCGCTCGATGTTGATCTGGACGGTGCACGCCCATGATAGGCTCATCATATTCATGCACAAACTTAGGTTTTCGGACTGCTTCGGAACTTTTTCTTCTCTTTCCCGCATCTGTAATGTTCGCCATAACGTGGGCTAATAAGAGCACTAAGATTCTTATGATCCCGTGACGTCAGGTGTCCCCAGGAGGGTTGTAACACCTCATAATCTTTTTTGTGTTAACATTACGGATTGGTATATTGTCTCATTTGAGTAGAGCCATTGCATCCACCTCGAATAAAGCAAAACGCATAAAAGTCTTATTCTTTTAAAGGCGGTATTCAGCTGAGGATGTTCATTTTTCCCAAAAGTATTGATCTTTCACTGTCATTTTTCGTCTTTTCATTCTTTTAGGAAATGACTTCGACGTGCGGAAAGTGGAAGAGATAGAGAAGGACATCGGGTTTCCAACCAAGGTGGCACTCTGGCACATAAGAAGCATTCAAAAGAAGTAATTCGTTGTCAAAAAAGCATCATAGAACCGTGCTGTACGAGCGAGAGTTTCGATTGCAAAGCCGCATACTGGGAAACGTGCCCCTAGAAACCCTACCTTTCCAGAAGCAGGTCGTTTTTTTAATCGAGAAAACTTTTTTTAAAGAGTAAATAAATATTGCACTTTAAATATTTCGTTCTTTCCAAGAGAAATCGTCATCAATTATTTATTTATTTATTTTATAAATACTGCTAGCATTGTTTAGAGCCTTTTCGCAGGAGTTGCATTTCAAACACATAAACACAGTGAATAAGATACCAGATAATGAACAAGGGCTCAAGAGTGCAAAACACACAAACAAAACTATTGCCATCCTAATGATTGGACAGGGGGCGCAGGATTGGGGAGATATAGTTCCCGCTAAAATGCGCAGAGGAAGGCTGAATTATACCCTTAGAGGCCCATAGGGTTTACATAATGCAAGTGTAAAACACTGCAGATAAGTATATTTATGTCCATTGTTTCTTTTGCAACGACAGTGACAAGTGAGGCCAAGATTTTTTCTGATAACAGAGGAGATTTCGAAATTTGGGGCTCTGATAAGTGGCCAGAAAGCCCGAGCCTCATGGTCAAGAACTGGTCATGTAGAACGTTGTCTGGTAGCATTTATTCGTTCGAAGTGGTGATGACGCACACGGTTTGGCTCCATGACTACAGCGCGACAAACGGGATATCGAAGAAGGACACGCAGGGAGAAAGCAGAGCGCTGTGCGTGTGTGAGGGAGCACGTCAAGCTTCGGGTCCAACTTTCTTCGGCACCTGTCCACCCGTGGAAACAATGGCATCAGGCGTCATGGTGCATAGACAAGACCACAGAGTTCTATGGCAGCAAACTGTTTGTAGACTTCGTGCGCTTCTGCCAAAGAAGAGCCCACCGACAACAGATCTACACTGCTGAGAAAATTCCTTTACTTGGGAACGTCAAACAGAACCCGAGGCTAGGGCCCAAGTGTGCGGTTGGGCGAAATAAATCCAGAGCGGAGCTCTTGGCCATGGTGAGGCAAGTCTCTAGGCAGGTGTACAAATCTGAGGCGGAACGGTGCATATCTGAAGGTGTAGACGTGTTAACTACGTACAGGCATTCTGGAAAGAAGCTACTTTTGCAGACGACGGTTAGGTGGCTGAAAAATAACTCGTTTTCATTGTTACCTGCTGATGAAGATGGTGGCTTTGTTGTTTCAGACAAGGATGCCCATGTGTCGGAAGCATCAGATGCTGTTAATGCCGGGTTGGATAAACGCAACAATGTGTTAATGTCTGCGGTGGAGACTAAGGCGAAAAGACTTCTAAATAGGCTGAATTTGGCTAGGCTATCCATAGTGTGATGGACAGAAGCCACAAGGTTTGCCTGCAGATATTTTTTTTCAGCGAAAGCCCACAAGCCGGAGTGGCCGTTTCTGGCGATAATTTCTGAAAGTGGAACAATGCAGAATCATGTCGCGAAATTTTTTCATGAAAAATTGAATGTTCTAACATCTGGCGGCCCGTTCAGAGTGAAAAGTTCAGACGAATTAACAGCGCTTCTAAAATGGAATTAGAAGAAACTTCGGGGATTTTCAATTTATCTCAAATACCTTTTCCACACAAGAATATTAATATAATAATTGGTGTTGGGGGAAAGGAAACGGCGCAGTATCTGTTGGACACCTGAACCGCGCCGTAAGGGAAAAGTAAAGGAGGGAGTGAAAGAAGAAAGGAAGAAAGAGGTGCCGTAGTAGAGGACTCCGGAATAATTTCGACCACCTGGCGATCTTTAACTAGCACTGACATCGCAAAGCACACGGACGCCTTAGCGTTTTGCCTCCATAAAAACGCAGCCGCCTCGGTCGGCTACACAATAATAATAATACACAATTCCTCAGGCTGAAATTGTCTTCTGTCAGCTCATTTACCAGCATGGTGCAGCTGCATTCCGGAATGAGTGCAGGATTTCTACAGGCAGTCCCCTCGAATTGCTATCTTGTTATCTATAGTCTACTTTTGCTGAAAGGAATGGTGATGTATCCGTTAAAAATGATGGAACCTGTCTTAGTTCATGCCTTGCACCCATCCTTGGTTACATGTTCCTTGCTTTGCGCGACCAAATATTGAATAAGCGCTCGTATTTGTCCCGCTTGTACTCGTTGTTCCGCGCCAACTTCTTCAGTATTGAATAAGCGGTTCGAAGGTTCCCGCGTATGCGGGATTTTTAGGTTTGGGCACGAATGTGTTTAGATTAGGACAGCCTCTAATTCGAGCAGCAGTTCCTTCATGTTTCTTCAGTGTTCTTGGAGTGCCTGAAACCGATGATTCTAACACACGAAGTACCACATAATGATTTTATCAGGTTTTTTAGATCTCTCACTACAATTCACTTCATGCCATGTATATTGATTGGGCTTTTGAGCCCCGTGGTCAAAAGCCCCGAAAAAAGCAGTGTGTGCTGTGTTGCATCTCTGCGTGCGTCTTTCTTCTGCGTCCCGTTTGTCGCGCTGTAGTCATGGAATATCGTAACCAACTCGCCCAACAACTCACCTTGTCGAGCGATTTGGCTTCTGATGAATAAAAAAGGCGAGGTTGAAAATTTAGCATGCTATCCTAAAGAACGCGGTGGCGGTTTAGAAACTGCACTCGGACGCTTTCTCTGGGATATATTCGCAGACTGAAGGACATGGTGCGCGGCAGCGCCTGCTTTCGATCACCGGGAAAAAGTTTTGACGCAGATATTTCACAGAGCACAAGGAAGTTCAGTCTAAAGACGTCACTAAGAAGAGGTCTAAGTGCAGTCCAGACCCAACTGCCATTAAATTCATCCTGGAAACGCTTCCAATGGCTCTCGCATAGAAATGGATGAAAGAGAGGGGGTTTAAAACACTCATGTTTAAATGTATTAAAGGCACATTTGCTTCTAACCATTAATAACCTGAAATCAAGAAACGTTATACATTCAGAAACAAAGATAGAGATAACTGTTATGGGGTCGAAAACTTGTTTTTGCGTTCGCATGAATTGGTCGAGGGCACTTCAAATTTGGAGTAGTTTTAAACAAAATATGCTTTCTTTTTTAACAGAACGTTCTTACCTGAAATGTTTGTGAAAACGTATGACTCGCTCTGGACTACCAAGAAGCACTTTAATCTATGTACAATTCAATTAAATTTATTTCCAACATAAACAATACGCATTACATCCACGAACTGACACAAAATGAGATACCTACATCTCCTGACGAGGCTTTTAAAACGAGCTTACGCATCTGACAGCCTGCTCGTAATTATACGCATGTACACACAAGAACCATAAAAAATCCGAGCATTGGAGCAAGATAACTTCACATGGGCACTTGATGTACCATCTTTTGTAAAACTTTACAATCCACCCCTGCGTTCATTTCAGTGGCGCGGAGGATAACTTTAGTGACAGGCGGTACGTAGTATAGATACTTAATTACACCCCCGTATACGCAACCAACAGAACTAGGAGCATTGGAGCAAGATTGTTTCACAAAAGGTTTAGACAGTGTTTAACTATTCAGTATTAACACAATTACGCAATATTAAACACAGTAATAATACACGACTTGAAGAGTGCAGTAAGAAACGAAGGCAATATTAAAGGTATTTACATAGCAGCCGCTAAGAGATATGTCAAGTTTCAAGAGAGCAGGAAGAATAGTCTTAAATGTTCTTTTTAAAGCTAGAAACGGTTACATTTAATTTAACCCGCTTTCATTGATTGGTATGTATTACAAAGCGCACTTATAGCATTATCTGTGCTTAGCGTGTCATAGTTCATGGCCTTGGTCTCGCTAAAGAAATTGTGCGTAGATAAAGTGCTATGTGTTTACATGTATGTTGAAGATCAGTTTGGTATAGAAAAAACGATGCAGCAGCGAAAATTTTATGCATTGTGATCTCAAAGGTAAAGCTTTTTAAAAGGAAGGTGTGAAGATACCAGGTTGGTACCCAAGGACAGACTATGGAAAAATAGGTAATTTTTGTAGCAGTACTCGTGTTTCACAGGAACCACTCAGCCCCGCAGTTATCTTGGGCCCCATCCGAACAAGTCTTCGTGCCCGGAGGATATCACATGTAAAACTTTTCTTCAAGGGCAGTAAGGCGTTCAACGACTAATTTTTTACGCGTCACTCAGACTGGATAGAGTATTTAGTATATGTAGTACATGCATGTCGCCAGAAATTATTTCGGGAGGGGCCCGAAGCAGTAGTATAGTGCGAGGCCTGGGGAGGGGGGGAGGGAAGCTGAGCGTGATTTCTGGGGTATCCGGGCACACCCTCCCCCTCCCCCCTTTGGATACGTGCCGTATGTAGTATGGTGAGTAGTTTCGAAAGAAATAGAAGCATAACTGCTTTATAACATATACCTTCAAATAATCTTGCCGCCTGTCTAAGAGTCAAAAGATCTATATAATACAATATTTATTTAAATTACGCGCTCCTCGATTGCTGATGTAACCCCAGAAAGAGTCTAATAAGAATCAGCAAGAGTTCGTGAGAATTGGTTCGCAATTATTCGTGGCCAACTTGGTATCATGCATGAAGGCAGATTTTTTGTGTAGACATAATATGAAATGCGTTGTTTTATGCTCAGGTTAATCTCATTCACATTAGGCCACATGTCGAGTTCGTTAAGCGTGAGACGAGCACGAGGCTGTAATGATTAACGTTCTGTTTGTCAAACAAAAACTTTTGTGTGTTGTCTGCGTACATAGCAATGACAGGGTTTACAGGAACGCTAAGAATGTGACTAACGTATGAAAAAAATGCACAGGGCCCAAAATTTATTTCTTATATCTCACAGGACTCCTTGTAGCTATGTGTATAGGTTCCCCAAAAATATACTAGAGAATGCGTGCTGAGGAAACCTTGCTTCGCGGCGCTCTTCAGCAGCGGCCCCGGCAAAGCAGCCCAGTTCTTTCACGGTGGAGCGCTCCGTTTTTTTATTTTGGACAAATCTTAATCTACTCTACATGCGTGGTACCTGTCAATGTGTATGCGGTGCCGCACGCATACGATATGTAGTTAGCTTTCGAAGTGAAATTTGAAATTTAAGGCAGTCAAACAGTTTGCAAAAGTCGAGAATTATTTAAACTATAAAAAATTGCGCACAAAGTTATGTTTATTGTACAACGGGCAGATTGAGCCAATTTTCACCACTGGAATCTAAAATGTGCTTCATGGGTTATATCCTGAATATTTTTTTTAATTGGTGACATCATTTATACAGAACACGCCCGGCGATATTTTTTTAAAGCAGCAATACTGATCGCAGTCAATAGTTATGGAGGTCATTTATACCGTTCTCTTTAAATAGGACTGCAAAGAGTGCTACATTCATTCTGTCAGGAAATACACCGCTCATCAGCATTCTGCTACAGGAAAGTGGGCCGATACAGTAAAAGATGGGTGCGTGCTGTCCTGTGTCTGTGTCCTGTGTCTGCGTCTGTCCTGTGTGTTCCTGCTCTTTGTCCTTTCTATTTTAACGCTAGTAATATGTCGCAGTCTAGGGATCAAAAGCGCCAACTAGCCCAACTCAATTCTGTAATAAAAAAGTATGCCGACGCATAGCAGTTCACTTCAGAAAAATCGGCCGCAGATGGCAGTACTTGTTTGTGATTTTCTTCTTTTTTTCGCTTTTTCTCGCTTATCAAAGCTATCTTAACAGTGAAATTAGCCCCTTTTTTATAAGAAAGCAAAAAGCTAGCAGTACAGGCCAAGTTCAGTTTGACAGCCCTTATTGATCATTTAACTTAGTTTTTCTTTTTTATGGCGTTTAACGTCCCAAAGGGACTCGGGCTATGAGGGACACGCTTCGTCGTTGAAAGTTCGAGCGGGGCCTCACTTGGCCGTGCACTGTCGCACACGGTGTGGAACTTGGGTCGTGTCTGCAACGCGCACATCTCTCATCTGTTGTTTCACAGGTGATCTCGCTAAGTGCACATCGGGAATGGGCTAGCGTGTAGCTGATTGAAGTGCGAATGATATATTCAGTCCCTGGATGAGAACCGCACGAGCTCGATGAATGGCACGTGGATGAGGAAGACACCGAACGACAGCTTGCTCAGCGACACAAAAACGTTGCTTGAGAGGACCCTGCCGAACAAGCCTGCAAACAAAAAACACACAGCATGTACTGTATTTAAGGAAGGCAAAGAACAACAAGCGTGGCAAGCCTACGAAAGACTGCAATATGCAAAGTTTACGGGGCCAATTCAAACCTTCTCTAAACCTAACCTTAGTTGAGCTTTACCATCCGTTACATGATGCAGGGTTTAAGCTGTCTAACCGCCTCGGCCCGTGGAACAGGCCAGCATGATCCAGGCCAAGAAGATACACCACAGAAAGCGATCGGAAAACACAGCCAGCAGGGTTCTAGCCTCCGATGTGGGATGCGGGCTCTTGTACCTGGGGTCCTTCATGAAGACACAGCACAACATACTGCTCGTAGTGATGCACCAGCCTGCTAGCTCCACAGCCTGATAACAAGATGCGAAACCAGCCATGCTTTACAGCGAGCAGTGCACGTCCTACACAAGCTGTACGATTTCAGTTTTCTCTGCCAGCGCTCTGAATAGATTATAAGCACTCAACTAATTGGGCTGAAAGCTTACAGCCTGATGGAATCCGGGGTTGATCGATTTAGTATTCGCATAAGCAGGCTAAAGTTCCCTAACGCTGTGTTTTTTTTTTTTCAGAAGCCATGTGCTCAATGACGCGTTTCATTTGTCTCTCCTGCACCCTCAGTTTCCTGTTTGTAGTTACCGACCATGACGTCATAGCAAAATTCCTGATTCTCTTCAGCAGAAAGCAAAGCGATAACCTGAAAATGGCGTTTACCTTACTGTCCATCGCTGCGTTTTGCCGCTTGCCGACGCAATGACCACCATGAAGAAAACCGGAAATCTACAACAGGTGCTCACCTGTCAGCACGGCAGAGTAATGAAAGGTTACGATACAGACGGAATAGGAAACGTCCTGCATTTGATGCCACTGCGCAGTTTGCTATGGGAAAATGTAATATAGTTGGGTTCACTGGCGGATCATGCGAGAGATGGCAGCGTTAAATACAAATTTAAGCATTACTAACGTTATATACGCCCGTAAAACAAATGCAGTTGTCGATTGCTTAATCCTTATTGCTTAATGTAGTTTCGAGCGGCAAATAAACATAGGGATCTATATGACGCGCACCTTTGGGGAAGGCTGCAAATTAATATTTCAACGGAGAGCTCTTTTAAGCATACGGTTATTTCAGCTCATCAACAGTTTTCTTTCGTGTTTTGCCTTCAAAAAGCCTTAAAATTGGACCACCAAATATATATATTCTGAGCCCCGGCTACACTGCCACTCAAAATGTTTTCCGTTTAAAGTGGACAGGGAGGTCGATAAAAATGAGAGCACGCTCCGCAGATGGGGTGTCAAACAATGGACACAACAAAATATTCTACACCATTAAACGCCGGACGCCAGAAATGACTATCAACGCTTGGAACATCATGATTATTATTGAGTTCATCTGCCCGTAGCTTCCATTGAGCTCAAAGATTATATGCTTGTCAAAGAAACAGCATCGCTACACAAGAGAAAAACTCGTCCTCTGAAACACGCTAGGTTCTAATAGTCTTTTTAGGGCAAGCTCCGATACTAGCTCAACTCCCGATACTAGCGATACTAGAAAAACTCTCTTCACGATGCCGCAACAGTGAAAAGTTTGTAGAACTAGGCGTGCCGGCTTCAAGCATCAATCACCAATCACAATTTTGAAATAGTCCTAACAAGCCCGTTAAGTTCAAGGAGGTCCCGAACAGCCGCCGACTATGAGACCTTCAGTTACATGTAATATATGTAAGCACCTCTTGCAGACTGAGCAAACATGAAAAAAATTGTACTGAAAGCACACGTCATGAATTGCCCTGCCGTTGCGCAGTATAACTAAATAACTGAACGAAATTCTTCATATGTGAAGTGGACGTCGTAGATTCCTCGGCCGATCGGTTTTGCGCCTTAATCGTTCCGGCGCCGCACCAAGATAGAGACTGCCAAAAATTCACAATTTTAAAGCTATGGTAATGTGAATTGCAGTGATATATAGCTGGCGGAATGATTACAAGAAATAGTGACGCAAGGGACACATGTGTCGAGCTTTCGAAATTGAGAAACGGTAGCGGTACAGCAGCGCAGACGGCGCGCGAGCAGACAAGCAGAGAACGCGCAACCGTGTCCCCGATTGCGGCGCCTGTCCGTGACCCACTGCGACCGGCTCTCCGGGCGTCCGTGGCACCCCTATTCCGCTTTTCTCCGCGCTCCAGCCGGAAACTACCTCCCTCTGCTCAGCCCTCTCGTCAGCGTGCTCAATCGGCGCAGTTTCACTCCTTGTAAGCTATGAAACATACGCGCTGCTCTTCCCCTTACCTCCTCTATTCTCTCCCATGACTCCCGGTAAGCACCTCCCACTCCTCGCTCCTCCTGTTCATAGACGTTCATGGATGCTGTTATTCCGCGCTCCAACGGCGTGCATGCCGACATCGCGTCACGCCGCGAAATAGAGAAAAGTACCAATGGTAGATACCACTATAAAAGCGCCAAACGTTTTAAAATCGATGGGCCTGAGGGTCCCATTGTCCGGAAAATGCGGATTGGTAAGAAAGGTGGCTACGCCACATGTGAAGCGTTGGATTTATGGTTTTTAGGGGGTTTAACGTCCCAAAGCGACTGAAGCTATGAGGTACGCCGTAGTGAAGGGCTCCGGAGATTTCGACCACCTGGGATTCTTTTATGTGCACCGACATCGCACAGTACACGGGTCTCTAGAATTCTGCCTCCATCGGAATGAGATTTCCGCGGCCGGGTTGAAGCGGTGGATTTGAGAAAAAAAAATCTAAAGAATAAGGAACTGGTGATTTGAAGGGTGTAACTTGACTCAGACGTAATTGGGACACGTAAGACTATAAAGTAAATCAATTGCGTTTAAAGAAAAGTGGGTTAATTAGTCGGGCATCGAACACCTGACGTTAGGCGAAGAGTCAGACGCGTTACCATATGTTCCACAGGCTCGCTTGTAGAGCTTGGTTAAAGCGCGGATTTATACGCATGTCGTGTGATCGTTCACATAAAATGGAAGCAGTGTCCGTATCCGTGTGGGAAAGCGGAGGTGCTGCCGGGACCCAATAACGTTATTGCGTCAAACCCTCAAAGCCAAAGCTTAAGTGTCCCCCGAATTTTCGCCTTATGGTTTTTCTCCGTTTCCTGCCGGTATGTTCTTTTTTTTCCCCTTACAACGCTATTATTCTCCTGACAAAAATGTACGATTCTACCACTGAAAGCACAATTCTCTGACATTTGATGGTGATGCCATGTACTAGCTCTACCAGCTATAACAAATCAGCAGCCACTAGAAGTTGCTGTTTGGCGTCGCGACGCCGCGGTCTACCGTTGTCTTATAGGATGGCTTGTTTCTTCTGCTCATGCCAACCTTGGTATGCTTGCGCGCCCTGAAGTTATCCATTAAGAGGAATCTGATGCACCTGCCGAAGTATAGCACAAGACGTCATAAAAGGGCCGTTCGTAATATTGACAGATGGCCTTCAATGTCCTTCTATAAGAGAGCAAAACAACGTGTACAATTGCGTGAGTAAAACACGAAATACTACTTGCAGCTTCTGAATGTTCAACAAATTCCCTCTATGGGAAATTTTTATGCGTGGCACGTCTGAACCTGAGCAAAGTGCAAGTTTGGAATAGTTCGCATGATTCTAAATCAAGACTTAGCACGACAAAACAAGGACCAGAAAAGAGCACTGGATGAAAACGTATCAGCACTTAAGGCACATGGCCAGAATAATGCACATTCTACAACCGAAAGCACTGCTTTATTTGATTGATCTCCCGAGACATCATCCCGGACTTTAGCCACGTGGAAGTATAAAAGCAAGATTAGAGTGAAGCCGTAAAACACAAAGTGAATGCGACTATTCAATTCTGAAAGAGATGTTTTTGAACCTCGTTTTAAGGGCACACGTGCTGCATAGCAATGGAGGAACATAAATGTTGCGCTATTTATTTGCTTTCCTAGAAGAATTAAAACCTTATATTGAAAAGATTTTTATTCTGTCCAATTACTTCCTCCTTTTTGATTGGGAGCTGTCGCCTGTGACAGCTCCCAATAAAAAATTGCTCCCGCAGAATGTCGGGCGGCGGCTTTATAAAAAAAAATAACACACACGGGTCTGAATAATGACACAATGACAAGATATTTGTGAGGGATAATGGACTTCAGCAATACAATGCACTGATGCGTTCATGATTTCCTGAATCATGGTTCATGTCTGACCAAATAAATTGCCTAGAGGAAAAAAAATGAAAGTGCACTTGAGGCTGCTTACGTGCTGTGAAAGCGAAATCATTAGTGTGTCATTGTGAGCGTTCGACTTCGACGTAGTTTGCGCACTGAAAAATTAAACGAAGACGCGCATCTAAACACTGATTCCACGAATGCTGAATCCACAAAGGTCCGAGCGAAACACTTGGACACTCGGTCGAGCTAGCCTCCAGTCTTGCTAAGACTTGTGCCTTTATTCAACTTCTGCCAGTCGGACCTACTCTTAATTACAATTGTTGTACTTTGCTATTACGGCCATGTGCCTTTTGTTCTTCACAGCGGCTGACGTTTTTGTGCGCTATTCAAATATTTTCTTTTTATTCTTGCCGTCATTCACGTGCAAAAATTCCTAATGTTCAAAGAGTTTCTTTTCTGTTTTTGATTGTAATTTACATGCAAAAGTTCTAACAAGATGTGTACTTTGTAAAACTGCAACTCTTGCCTTGGCCTGTGCCGGCAGCATGAATAAATAAATAAATAAAAAATATGCAACGAGAAATGGTATGACACCAACCGCAACGGTATGCGACGAACGGTTGTGTGACAGTTTTGATAGGAAAATTGATTTTTGAGAAAAGAAAATGCGCGTTAACTGTGGGCGCCTCAACCGCGCCTTAAGGGAAAAGGTAGAGTCTGGGATGACATACAACTGAAGATGTCACCTGTTGGTGACAAGAAAATTCAAACAGCGCTAGCCAACCAGAAAGAGGGGGAGACAAACACGGCGCTGAACTTACAACTGATTTATTTGCAGTAAGAAGTCAGTTTAAACGTACAAAACTGGGCACACATGCGCACGGTCATACGTCGATGGCCAGATAAAAACTTCAAAATGCCGACATTTGCCAACCAAATGCCAACAAACTCCAAAATTCCAAAGCGCTGTTTGAATTTTCTTGTCACCATGGAACACCAACTTGCCCAATCTGCCGTCCTTCTCCAGTTGGAATCCCTGTCGCAAGCTCGCCTGCAACTTGACTAGCACATGTAAGGTATATCCAACGAGAAATCGTATGACACCACCCGGGACGCTGTACGGCAAACGGTTGCTCACTGTTTAGTGCGAATGTAATTGGGAAAACTGGCGCCACATTGAGGTCAGCCAATTGGGGTATATATAGAACCAAAATGCATGTGATTGTCTGCAATGGCGGAGCTCGGCTTGCTGTGCGCGTCCTACATTGGCTTGATGAAGTAACGCTATTCTTGTCATCGCTAGGGTTTTCCGTACCATCTGCGAGTACACAAACTGACACACGCCATCGGCTTTTCTTCTAATGGGGACTAATAATGCCTTCGAATTAATAAGTTGCCGATATACACCCATCGTGAAAGTGCTGCAGTGAGCACAGCCAAGGGGTCGAAAGTGGGATATTTTCTGATATACTAGACGACCATCTGTGAAGCAAGCGGTAAGTTCGACGAAAAGCACCTTGGCTACCGCAGCGTAGCTGAAAGCAGTGTCGTTTAGTGCTTGTTGTTCGTACACGCCTTGGGCGCCGACGGATAACTGTACAACATGTGTCAAATCTCCAAGTCTCTAGCACGAAACCTGCCGCAGAGTCCTTTGGAGTCTTGCGCATGACCTACGTATGTGACGCGCGCTGCTCTGCCGTTGTACTTTGAAATCTGCTTGTGTAATGCGTAACCTAACCTTGAGAATGTTCACACACGACCCCCCTCTCAACCCACTCGCGCCACAAGATTTCTTTGTCAAATTTTTAGTAAATTGTTTCGTTACAAGAACGATTACATTGGTATTTTTCAATTGACAAATACGACGAATTAAAAAAATAACGAGATCACTGCGGCAACCGCATTGGAGGCATACGTGAGCATTGACGCCTCTTCGCCCTCTTAGCCCCTCTTTGCTATTAACGAACTGTCACTTATCGATTAATTATCGATCGACTACTGGTCAGGTGATCATCTGATTGAGAGAAATGACGTGCATTCATCCAATTTCACAATTACCTCAAATAATTCCCTTAATTAATCAAGTTCCATCATTGCCGATTTTGAGTTTTCAAGCATGGCGCCACGCTTCGCTCCATCCACAATTTCGGTTTTTCAAATTTGGCGCCACCTTTGCTCCTGCCCCGCCCAGTTTTTAGACATTTTTTCTCTAATTAATTACCTAATTAACCCACATGCGCTTCATGATTTCCCCTGCGAGATTTTTTGATGTTCTAATGCAACAATTCTTTTTCTTATAACTCCATTCGTTCGAACGTTATCGTGGCGACTAGCTCGTGATGACACGAAACCGCAAACATAGCCATACAATGCTTACTCATTAATAAATAAGCATATTCACGTTTGCGTTCCTTGGCTTCGGCGTTTGTTGACTTCCTTCGAATAGCCGATTTTTATTTGGGTAGTGCTGCCATCTGTAGACCGTATGGGGAATGTTGAAAGCAAAGTTTTGGCTCTGACCTCCTGGAGCTGAAGCGGCACCGGAAAAGGGACGCCGGCGTCCGCCATGTCACAAGGGTGGATACGACGTATCGCCGAAACGTCAATTCCTCTCAAAAGTGAGGAAGACAAAGACGTTGTTCGATCTCATGTCACCTCAGCTCTGTTTATTTACCTAAAATTATCTAATTACCTAGTTTTATTTGAATATTCGAGGACAGTAGCATCTTCAAGGCGGTACTGTCTCTATGGGAAGAGTACGGCTGCTCCGGCGCCGGCAAGCCAAAAAGGGACCACGCCAATCAATGGAGGCTGGCTCGGAAGAGGCGGCCATGGCTTCCCAGGCTGTGGAGCGACCAGAACATGGACTCGACCACACGTCCAGCGACACCTCATCGCTTAGTGGGGCTGAGTCAACGATCGTGGACGGTGACGAGTCAGTGGTCGATATGGATTACGTGGACAACGAGGGCTTCAAGTTGGTGAGTCATCGCAAGCAACGATCGGAAGGGATCCCGGTAGTTGTTGAGCCCACAGAAAAGGGGGTTGATTTAAGAGAGAAGAATCCCATCTTAATTTTCGCGGCCATTCAATGACTGCTGGGATCAGCTCCGATTCGAAGTCGGTTCACCATGCACGGGGCTCTTGAGATGGATGTCTCGACGGAAGAGCAGGTTGACAAGCTCCTGCAGAGTTCTCAGATTTTTGGCATCAAAGTTAACGTGCGGTTGCCCCATTCCTACATGAAGAACACCTGTATTATTAAGGGTGTACCAAAGTGGTATTCAGAACGCGACCTACTATATTATCTGAAACCACAAGGTGTGCTGCACGTGAAACGACTTGTGCGTCGTGTGCAGTCTCCAGGAAAAGAATGGGCTGTGAAACGTACCAACTCTATCGTGTTGACATTCGCTCCCAACTAAGAGCGCCCCGAAAAAATTGACCTGGGATCCACAAAGCACGAAGTTGCAGATTTCACTGAAGCTCCTCCACGGTGCTTTAGATGCCAGCGGTTTGGGCACGTGGCCAAAGTTTGCACAAAGGATCAGCGCTGTAAGCGGTGCGGAGGTGACCACGACTTTAAAACCTGCAAGGCCGATTTGGCTTGCGCCAATTGCGGCGGTGATCATCCAGCGAGTTTCGGAGGCTGTCCCTTCCGTGTGAGCGCTCTGCACCGTCGGATATCTTTTATTGCTGGTCCCAGAACCCCACCGACTGAGACGCATGTCCCAGGATTAGACGAGTTCCCAGCGTCTAAGTCTCATGTTGTTGCGTTACCCAACAAGGTCCCTAAGAGACCTGAGTCCAGCAAGACGCCAAGGCCCAGTGCGCGCGAGTCGGCTGTTCGACCTCCAGCAAAAAGTGTCCATGTTCATGAGCGGCCGGATCACAGCCAGACTCCACGTCAAGGGGGACCCTCATATGCACAAGTGACAAAAAAAACCAGCTACTGCGGCCAAGAGTGTGTCCCCGTCGGCATCTTTTGTCGATGTTGTGAGTTCGTTGCGCAAAATAAGGAGCTCAACAATCAAGGTATGTCTGACCTTCTTCATGTTTTGTTTGGAGCCCTGCGTTCACATGTTCCAGCGATGGCGCCTGGTAACCTGAAGAACTTCCTACAGCTGGTGCTTTCATTCGAGTCCCTAATTACCACCTTCGCAGCGAACTTCCTTGCGATCTAATATGGATAGGGTTAAACCTCGGGGATCTCATATGCACCGAAAAGTGCCGTTTATATTGCAGTGGAACTGCGCTGCGATTTTAAGTCGGTTAGCTGAACTAAAACTATTCTTGAGACTTGAGTTCCAGTATTGGCCCTGTCAGAGGCTGGCCTGCCAAGCGGGAGATGTTTGACTCGATATGTCACCCATAAAACCTGCAGCATAATGTCATTTCCTGCAGGAAGTGCTGCGCTTTACATAAGAAAGGAAATTCCACATGTTTCTTTAAGCGTTGCCGATCTTTGCACGGATGACATTGAGGTAGCGGCTGTTTGAATACAGCTCGGCTCTCGAGCCCTTTCTATTGCATCCGTCTACGTGTCTCCGCGGAAGAAGGTAACATTGGATTTGTTTCTACAGCAGCTCTGCGACCGCTGCCCAGCTCCTAGAATCATCTGCGGTGATTTCAACGCCCATCATGCCGTTTGGGGCGACAGGAACACGGATTCTCTTGGACGCAAACTCGCAGAGGTTATTGACAGTTTGGACCTGTGTGTTGCCCATGACGGAAGCCCCACTTTCTTCCGGCCTCCAGCCTCAGCGACAGCTATAGACCTGACACTGCTTTCATCTGACGTCCGCTTGAGTTGGTCAACAGCGCCTGACCGCATGGGAAGTGATCACTATCCGATTTTTGTGTTTGCTGCCGACTTTCGTATGCATGGTCCTAAAATTAGCAATGTGGTCAACTGGGACAAGTACAGAGAGCACCTAGAACGTGTTTCTGGTGATGTTGTTGACAAAATGATTTCTAGTAAGCTAGCAGCAACTACGGCGGTCAAGTTACCTGATCATTTTCCGGCCCCGGATTTAAAACTCAGGAACCTTTGCGCAGCGAGAAGGGCGGAGCGCCAACTCGTGCGGAAGAAGAAGGACAGGCAACTGAAGACGACCTTCAATAGGCTGAATTCTGCTATTAGACGGCACACGAACAAGCTGTACAGGTCGCAATGGGCCTCATTCTGCGCTAGTTTGACTGTTTTCTTACCGATGACGAGAATATGGCCAGTTATTGGCAGCCTTGCTGGGGAATCTCGCCCTTCGAAGCCTTTTGAAGCTCTTGCCATACGCAAGGAAAAATCTATTGCGTGTTTGGCAGAGGAATTTGCAGACGCACTCGTGTGCGCTGATTCTGGAATAGATATATATACACCACCTGCTTCCTCCAGGTCTATCATGGACGTCCCGTTCACGCTTCGTGAGCTCTAGACTGCGCTCAGTGGCCTGCGGCGCCGGTGTGCACCAGGTCCAGGCGGCATCACCAATCAAATGCTGAATAATCTGCCCTTGCATCTCAGAAAGGAGCTCCTCAACTTCATCAGTCGAGTTTGGGAGACTGGTGATGTTCCTTCGTCATGGAAGGTGGCACATGTAGTTCCAGCACTGAAGCCTGGCAAAGACATGACAGACCTTGCCTCGTATCGCCCTGTGTCATTGACCTCCTGTGTAGCTAAGTTGATGGAGAAGCTGGTAAGTGAACGCTTATCGTGGTGGCTTGAGGACAGCAAGGCACTGCCAACATGTATGACAGGATTCCGCCGAGGTCTTAGTGCCCAAGATAGCGTCGTAGACTTGGTGAGTCACATTGAACACCAGAGAGCTTACGGCCCTTCCACCTTAGCCATTTTTCTTGACGTTGCGAAAGCTTACGACAGCGTGCTTCAGAGCTCAATTCTAAACAGTTTTCAAGACATGGGCATGGGCCAAACGGGGCGGTGCGTTAATGACCGCGCGGCTGAGCACGCAAGATCGCTTACAAATCTAGGAGGTGCGCATCTTTCACAGCATTGCGCGGAGTGCTTCGTTTGTAATCGTGCGGCAGAACATGGGCCGGGGCAAAAAAGATGCCAGCAATGCAAGAAGTGTGAGCCACGGCTTCGGGAGATAAAGATTCTGGGCAGGAGTGGAATTACGAAGGCGAGGGAGCTTCTGGAAGCATTCCACATTAGGAAGAGGGGAGTAGATTGCGTGAGTGATACCTCGGTTCGCCTTTTCAAGAGTGAGATATCATATCTTGAACGGTTTTGTTGATGTCTGTTGTGTAGGTGTTGTTTGCGCATGCCTTGAATTTTCCATATATTTGCTAGCCTTGCAGTAAATAAAATCAGATGAAGTTAGCGCATGTCCTGTGTCAGTCTTTCTTGTGTACGTCTAATTGCAGCGCTATTACCATTTCTGTCTCAAATAATGCACCATCTAGCCCAAACTGACGTTCTTCTAAAGGCATACAGGGCCATATGTTAAGATTCATTTACGAGTTTATAAGTGGTCGCACGGTTCGTGTAAGGTATCGCTTCTCAGAGGCTACTAATGCATCTTGACCGCCTAGGAGAGACCGCACCTGGGCGATCCCTTCTCCAGCGGCTCTGCAAGAGATATGAGCCGAAGGCTTACTTGGCACTCAATACTCTTAGTTCCTTAGGCATTAATGTCCGAAGGCAAAGGAAACGGTTTAAACCCCTCTGGTCTTTTCCGAACCTCGACTGTAAGGTCACAATTCCCCATGTGAGCGCAAAGCGCAGCTCTCCTCTGGCAGCAACGCGTTCGCTTGTACTTGAACACTTGGAAACAGATTATGCCTGCCATCTTCAAATTTTCACGGATGGTTCTGTGGACAAGGTCAAACAAGCTAGTGCAGCGGCTTTTTACATTCCTTCTTTGGACTGTAAGTGGTCCGTACGCTGTACTGCTGTCGTATCCACCGCAACGGCTGAAAGTGTTGCTATTGAGGCGGCTTTACGGAAGTTAGGGTCTTGTCCGGCTCAATCTGTTGTCATCCTAACCGATTCAAAATCTGCCCTTCAGAGGTTAGAGCGCGGATTCCCCACTGACGCCTTGTCTATAAGCTCTCTGCGCTTGGTGCCGAATCTGCACAGCAGAGGCTTTACTCTACATTTACAATGGGTGCCCTCTCACATAGGAGTCAATGGAAATGAGGTGGCAGACAATCTCGCCCATAAAGCTCTCTCAAGGATTCCATCAAAAGAACTACCTCAAGATAGAAAAAGTCTCTGCAGGAAAACGGTGCTCGATCACTTCAGTACCCCGTGGAGTGCGTCCCACAAGCCATGTGGGACCAAGGGACTGAGAAGATCTCAGGCGACCCTTCTACATCGAAATCCCAAGGCCTCTGCTCGCACTCCTGCATGGATGCATAAGACGGGCATAACATCGTCTCCGCTCTGCTATTTATGTGGTGTGTGCGGGGATATCGAACATTATATTATGTACTGCCCAGAGTACAACGCGGAAAGGCATGTGATGTTCACTTCCTTCAAGAAGACAGGAACCCGTCACAGCACAGTGCAGGAAATTGTCTACCCGAGTGGAAACCACACATGAAGAAGGGAGGCTGCACGCCTTCTTTTAATATTTCTGCAGGACACGGACCTTGATTCTAAAAGGTGACAGCAGGAACGAACTATGGCCTACTGTGACCGAATGTGTGCGTAGATGGGGTCTTCCGGAGTGGACTACGTTATACTGTGAGTGAATGTGTGTATGGATTATAGCACTACAATGGTCAATGTTCTACTGTGACTGAATATGTGCATAGATGGTGACTTCTGGAGTGGACTCTGATGTGGAATGTGTGGATTGATTGTGTGCATAGATGGTGACTACGGGAGAGAATGTGTGCTATTACAAGAGACTGTGCGCATAGCGGGCTAGATGCGAGAGGCTTCAAAACATTGTTAATATAGAAGGGACGCTACGGTGGTGCAATTGCCGGCAGATAAAGCAAGGCTAACCCCACCTGTAGCATTCAACACCTCAACTCAACTCAGCTCAACTTCTTTGCTCGAGGCCAAGTTATATCTACAGCAAGAAACCATGGTAGGCAGCACGGAACACGATACCCAGATAAACGCAAGGATGAGAATGACTAGACTCCACCTCAGAAATAATGAGAAATCTCTACTCTTGTTATAGCAACGAACGGTTACAGTAAACAGCAGATTAGACACATTTGAGACCTACGAATGCGGTGCTGAACCAAAGGGGTGCAGCCAGATCCTGCTGTGGCTAGATATACTAAAATATATCAGTTATGAGAGCCAGAACAGATATAGTAAATGAATCAAATATTGCGAAGATATACAGCCGTGAAGAAGCACGACTGAACGAGTAGTAAGAAAAACAATAAATGCACATGCACTTGACGTAGACGAGTATAAGGTTAAACAAAAGCCCCCCGCTGCGAAGGCACCGGCACCAATACATTATTCAGGACAGTTACTAAAGGACTTAAACAATCACATGCTGACAACCCACTCACTTGTGAAGAAGTAATGCCGGATTATGATCTGTAACACGCGCAAAAGCTAGGAACACGGAACTACCGAGCACACTGTATGTCCAACATTCTTGGACAAAAATTTGAAAAATTGGAAAACTGTACGTTACTAGGGATAGAAATACTGAAAGTAATGCTCCATTATCCCCCTTTAAAGGAAAAGGTTTGTTTTATAGAGTGTTTCCATCGCTCGCATCGATCAGTTAAAGGCGCAGTAAAGAGGAATCATAAATCGTCGTTTTACTGCTTCAATTCCATCTACCCGCTCCGAGCGTTCTTAGAAACTTCTAGTTAATCTCCTGTGCGGCCAATTTTCCTATTAAATCGATTTAAACGTCCCGGTTTCTCCCCCCCCTTTTTTTTCTTTTTTTTTTAACTCCCCTCCGAAAAGAGGAGGAGTTAGCCAGCGTGTGCCGTTCCTTTCAGCCAGTCGCGTGGTGCCTTCGCTTTCGCATTTATTTTATTTTTTTACGTTTCCGTGAATAAATAGTTTCAGTCGCAGACTACGTAGCCGCAAATTAGGCCCACGGAAATAGAAATACGCGTCGACTCTTCGCTTTTGCCGATCGCTACGTATCACTACGCCGATGGCAGAGCGGCAAGCCGCCACGCGGCTGGCTGAAAGGGACTCTACGGATTGGTTGACTTCTCCTCTTTTCGTAGGTGAGTTCAAAAATTAAAAAAAGCGAAAAACGTCACGTTTGCTTCGATTTATTAGGGACATCGGCAGCACAGGAGATTAATTAGAAGTTTACAAGAATGCTCGGAGTGTGAAGATTGAGCTCCCGCGGTCAAAAGACGACCTCAGAATCCTCCTTAGAGCACCTTTAACACTGCCACAGAAAACCAATTAGGAACGCTTCTGACGTTAGCAAAAGCGTTAATAGCAAAAAAATACAAGCCTGCTGGCGGGAATTCGGCGGATATATTGATTGTTGTAGTAAAATCTTACAATATATAAAAAATTGCACTCATAAACTCTTTCCTGTTGGAAAATGCTTTTGCCCAGAATTGCTGGGCATGCACTGTCATGAAGGTGTCGTTTATTCAACAGCTCTACTGATGCAGCAGATAATAAAGCGTAACTAGGCTCATGACGCAATTGCATGCTAGGAATGCACAGGTACGCAGAAATACACAGAAAGCACGAAAGCAGAAGGCCCCTTAACCTGAAACTACCGCTAAATATACACCAATAAACTGCTGGGCGTCCTACAAACGCAGCATAAGCGCACTAACAAGCATAAAAATAAAAAAAAGTACTTTTGTTAACAATAGGAAATCTAAAGCCGGCTATCGCACACTCGTTCTCAAGTGTGGCTGAGTTCTAGGAGACAATGTTAGAAAGAAGAATTAGCCTATCAATAAGAATGGAAACACTGAGATGTAGTGGCAGCTGAGGATTTTTTTTGTCGATAGTAGCATAAAAATGTAAGCGTTCTCCATCAAAATGATTGTACAGTCGGTAACAAAAGTCTCTGGGCCGCGTGTTCCTCAAACGAAGCTCATAGCTCTGCTATTAGCCGGCGGCTAGAGACCACACTTGTGGAGATGAAACAACAAAAGATTGTCTTTCACCTCCACAAGTTTGGTCTCCAGCCGCCGGATAATAGCATAACTTTGGGCTTCGTTTGAGGAACACGTGGTCCAGAGACTTTTGTCCCCGACTGTACCTTGAGCACACGACGCAGGATACGAATTTGGTCGTCTCAAGGAGACAACGGCTGTCACAACATAAACAGTGACTGTAGAGGGACAGAGACTTAGTCCCCTACAAATTATCGGAGCGCGACGCGGACGAAGCGAACAGGCCGGGAACCAGGAACCCACTGTCTTTATTTTACTCCGCACGTGGCCCCACGTAGCCAGCGCGAGCGCATGTCACGAGCCGAGGCGGCGCAGCACTGCTGACAGTGCCGCTACAGAGCTCCCCCCACCCTCCTCCGCGGAGAGGAAGGAGAATGGCAGTCAACAGCAGGGCACCCATGAGACATTCCTGCTGACGGCGCGGACCGAGTCAGTGGAAGAAGTGGGCCTTGAGATTTCGTGGTGGCGGGTTGAAAGAGAAACGTGCGCGACGTAGGCGGGTTTCACGCGGTCGATGGCAACGATTTCTTCTCGTCCATCGACGGACAGCTTCAAAATTTTCTCACCCCGCTGCAGGACTGGATAAGGGCCATCGCAGGGAGGGGTGAGCGAAGAATTGACGACGTCTCGACGCACAAAGACATGGGTGGACGTGGCGAGGTCTTTGCTCACGAAGACTCTTTTAGTCGATGGACGTGTGGGGACGGGTTGCAGGCGCCTGAAGAGCAGGCGTAATTGTTCCACGTAGGCAGGTGGCGAGATGTCCTCGGTGCAGGCCGGAACGAAGAACTCGCCTGGCAAACGGATGGTAGTCCCGTAGACCATTTCGGCCGCCGTGCACTGAAGATCTTCCTTAAAGGCTGATCGAAAACCGAGGAGCTCCAAAGGAAGGGAATCGGGCCAAGAGGTGCGAGCTTCGCGTGCAACAAGGGCAGCCTTCAGCTGCCGGTGTAAGCGTTCAACGATGCCGTTCGCGGAGGGATGTCACGCGGTGGTGTGAACAATACGCACACCAAGCATAGATGTCAGGGCGCGAAACAAGGCGCACTCAAACTGGCAGCCACGATCCGTCGTCACTACCGTGGGGCAGCCGAAACGGGAAATCCATCCACTGACAAAAGTGAACGCCACCGTACACGCCGTTACATCGGGCAGCGCAAAGGCTTCGGGCCACCGTGTGTAGCGGTCAACACAGGTAAGTATGTATTGGAAACCTCGTGATGGAGGAAGAGGGCCAACAATGTCGACGTCGACATGGTCGAAACGACAGTCGGGCGGCCGGAAAGGGTGGTGAGGCCGCGTTGTTTTTGCACACTGACATTGCAAGCACTCTCGAGCCCAGCTACGCACATCTCGGTTGACGCTTGGCCAGACGAACTGAGACGTCACGAGCCGCTGCGTAGCACGAATGCTGGGACGGCTTGCGTCGTGCAACTGTTCAAAGACTTGGCGGCGCAACGCGGTGGATACAAAAGGCCGTGGAGAACCACTGGAAACGTCGCACACGATGGTGTCCGAGCATAACGGCAGGGGCATTGGCGACAACGTCAGAGAGCCAGGGTTGGCCTGGGGGACTTGAAGCTCACTGTCTAACGCCTGTGCGGCAGTCAGCGCTACGAAGTCAAGCGCGCCTGATGCAAGAGCAGCGACACGGGAGAGCGCATCGGCGGCACTGTTCACGGGTCCTTCGATGTGTCTTATATCCACTGTAAATTCAGAAATAAGACTCAGGTGCCGTATCCCTCGTGCAGTGTAAGAGCTTTGATTCACACGAAAAGCAAAAGTTAAGGGATTGTAGTCCGTGAGCACATAAAAAACGCCTCCTTCCAAGATGTGACGAAAGTGTCGAATGGCGAGATAGATAGAAACTCATGGCCGAAAGTACTGTAGCGCGTTTCTGCGAGCTTCAGCTTCTGGGAGAAGAAACCAGTGGGCACCAGCAGTAGTCCTGAAGCTGATGCAGGACGGCGCCTACAGCTGCACGACAGGCGTCGCTGATGAGAAGCAACAGAGCGTCGGCCAGCTGCTGCATGAGTAGAGTAGCGTCGGCAAGGGTGTTCTTGGCCGCTTGAAAGGTAGTTTCGGCAGTTGACGTCCACTCGAGAGGAGTGTGAGGACCATGTGGTCACTTTAAGAGATCGGCGAGAGGCAGGGTATATCGGGCAATGCCGGGCAAGAAACGTCGATGGAACTTTGGGAGGCCGAGGAACTCGCGAAGCTTGCGAAGCGACTTGGGCCAAGGAAAGTCGCGGATGGCGCGCACCTTGCTCTGATGGCCAACGAACGTGATGGCCAACGAACTCGATGGCGTCGACGCCAAAAACGCACTTCGCCGGATTGATGACGAGACCGTGCTCGTCGAGGCATGAAAAGAGCAGGCGAAGGTGTTCAGCGTGTTCATCTGACAAGGAACTGGCAACCAGCAGATCATCGAGATACGCGAATCCAAAACGCAGGCCGCGAGTGACCTCGTTGATGAAGCGTTGGAATGTCTGAGCAGCGTTTCGCAGACTGAAGGGCATACAGACGTACTCGAAGAGGCCAAACGGTGTTACATTGGCAGGCTTAGGGATGTCTGCAGGCTCCACCGGGATCTGATGGTAGGCCTTCGCCAGGTCAATCTTAGAAAATATGGTCATGCCATGCAGGTCGGCCGTATAGGCATGAATACGAGGGAGAGGATATCGATCCGGGACACTGCGGGCGTTGAGGGCACAATAATCGCCGCAGGAACGCCAATCGCCATGGTCACGTTTCCGCACCATATGCAGCGCCGAGGACCAACTCCTGGACGACGGCCGAATGATGGCCAATTGCAGCATATGGTCGAATTCGCGGCGGGCAGGGACGAGGCGGTCGCCAGCAAGGCGGCGCGGTAGGCAGAACACTGGAGGGCCCGTAGTGACCATGTGCTTCGTGACGGTGTGACGAACGGGAAGCTCAAGGTTGCTGGGCCGCGTGATGGCAGGAAAATTGGCCAGAAGCGCAGCAAAGGCGGACGACGGCAGCAGCGGAGCGGTTTGGAGGATGGGGGTGGCCACCGGGGCGAGGACGCCGTTCATAGACAAGTGAGTCGTGTGGTCCACCAGTCCACGAAATCGAAGGCCGACAGCCAGGCCAAAAGTGGCGAGAAAGTCCGCTCCGAGGATCGCAAACCGCACGTCCGCGATAACGAAAATCCATCGGTATGTGTGGCGTAAGCCCTAATCGAGGGCGACTGAGCGCTGTCCGTAGGTAGCGATCTGGAAGGTGTTGACCGCCTGCAAAGGCGCTCCTTGCACAGCGCGTTTCCGATCGGGACGGGAGGCAGGCACGAAGCTAACCTGTGCACTGGTGTCAACAAGGAAGCGGCGTCCCGAGATCCTATCAGCGACGTATAGTAGGCAGCTGGATGTAGAGCCAGATTCACCGGCCGCCATCAGTTACTCGCCGGCGCGTTTCCCGACCATAGGCAAGGCTGTCGGCACTGGCGGGCAGTGGCGCCGAACTTGGGGTGGTACCAGCAGAACCTGTCACGGGCAGGGCTCGATCGATGACTGGAACTGGAACGATGCCGCAACCCTTGGTGAGAGGAACGCTGGTAGCGACGAGGAATCGACGCTCGCAGTGCGGCGACGGTGCTCGTGAGGTGGTCGATTTTAACCTCGAGGTTTGACTGCCGGTCGACGAGAGTTGACGAGGCGGCTGAAGGAACTGCAGCCAAAGAACGCGGGTGAGAGTATTCCGAGACACGGTAAGCCAATTCCGCCAGCTTATCCAAGCTAACATCACCTGCTGCAGCCAGGACGATCACGAGGTCCTAAGGCAGGCACTGAAGGAACAGCTCACGGAGTAGCGGGCTCTTGACGTCCTGTGGGTGGTCGCCGAACAGCTGTCACATGCGATGGAGCTGAGATGGTTGACGATCGCCAAGGTCCTCAGTACTGAGCAACTGCTGCAGTCGGCTGCGCTCCGAGATGGTTTTACGGGCCAGGACTGTAGCCTTGAAGTGACCATATGGGGAGGAAGGGTCCGGCGTCTTCAGAACGCCGTCAAACTCGTCGATTTCCTCGGGGGAGAGAGTCGACACGACGTGGAGATTCTTCACGCTTTGTGAAGTGATGCGCCGAAGATCGAACACAGCCTCTACTTCCGCGGACCATAAGGCAGGATTCTGAGGCCAAAATGACGGAAGCTGAACGTGAACGCTGGCAATGTCCTCCGCAGGCGGTGTATAAGCCGGGACCTGGGGCCTGGTCGACGCAACCGCGGCGGCGTTATCCGCGTCCATCAGAAGGTTGCGTGTTCGAATCACGTCCGAGTCACCAAACTGTAGAGAGACAGGAACTTAGTCCCCTATAAATTATCGGAGCGCGACGCGGACGAAGCGAACAGGCCGGGAACCAGGAATTAACTGTATTTATTCTACGCCGCACGTGGCCTCACGTAGCCAGCGCGAACGCATGTCGCGAGCCGAGGCGGCGCAGCACTGCTGATGCTGATGGTGCCGCTACAGGGCCGCTGCCGGGATCGCTTGTTAAGAAAAGACGAAGGGCTTACAAATTCGTACAGAAATGACGTTGTCATTTTAGCTCTTTATAGCAGCGTCACTGGTAAGACGTTAATCAGGGAAGAGCCACTGACATTGCACAGCACAACCTTATCAATTGCTACCACAATACACAGCTTGCCCAATGTACGCACGCGAAAAACTTTTCTGGGGTTGAAGAAATGCCACAAGTTGTCTGTTGAATCTACCTAAGAATCTGTAAGAAAGACACATCCCCTGTAAAATTCAAAAGCTCGAAAAGGGAGTGAAACCCTTAAAAGACACATACTGCAAATCAGAAAAGCTCAAGGTTATGCTCAAGACTTAGCCGCCAAAAGTTAACTACAAACAGAGTAGACTACCAGCGGAAGATAAGCACTTAACTTAAAGTGAACAAGCAGGTGCCAAAACCGAAAAGAGGGAAGATAGGGCAAAGAAGATATTACGATTCTCTATTGAGACAGATGCCAGCTTTGGAGCTTTCACAAAGTACTGGCACACAGCAGCAGTCGAGGACAACATGAGGATCGTAATAAGAATGATATGGCTTCAGTGCAATGGGTCTCGAAGCAGAAAGAGTTACGAATGACCCTTACGCACAACAAGAACATATTCTCATTGGTGTGGGCAGACAAATAGAACTGAGTTACTACCTACACAACAGCAATATCATGCTTGTGTAGAATGAGCTCTAAAGGTATTTCTACGCCTATCGAGATCTTAGATCTATCCTGGCATGGATGCCTGGCCTCCAGCATGACACGAGAAATGACCATGGTAACATGCCTGAACGAGGATTCTACCTGTGTTGCTGCATGCACTATGTACATCCTAGCCTTTCAAGAGGTACGAGACAGCCGAACGACTTTACTTTCTCCATCCAGTTGAGTAAAGAACGGTATTACGTTAGGCAGAGGCAGAACCCTTCTCCACTGAAAGCTATGCTCAAGTCGGACTTCACGCTTTCCCCATGTATACAATCCGCATATGGAAGTAAGTTAGTTACGCCTTATTACCTAGATGAAAAATTCTCAAACAGTGAATAATATACCAAGAGAATGTCGCGCACCGCAATCCAGAGAAGAGGACAGAGCAGGCTTCATTTGTTGCTATATGCCACCTGAGGTAAATAACTGTGCCAATATGTGATTTGTGCCGCATTCTTCATTCTGCATATAAGATAGGGCGCTGCCGCTGGCTGCGCTTTTGGGTCATTTCTGAACGCTCCAACAAAATGCGGCGTTCTTTAAAAATATCACTGATATGGACTACATTTTAGGTGTTCATACTTTACTTTGAAACCTGAAAGGCCGTGCTAATGTTAGCTGACACTGCACTGTAACTTCGGGTTCAGGATATTGCGGCAAAATGCGACATACCCACATGACATTTCTTTTGTGGAAACTTTGACGGACAAGGCCTGTGCGAAACATCGACATCATCATCATCATCACTTATATACCTTTAAAGGCCCTTAGGTAATTGCATTGTATAAAGGGGGGGGGGCAGAACTGGTAATTTCGTCCTTTTCATTTTTGCGTGCACGAGATTTTCCGGTCTCGTTGCTCTCTCGCGAAAGATAGGAGCACATGGGCACGTGCAAAGAACAATGAGAATTTCAGTCGGAGTTTTCTTCAAGAGGAGAAACCAAGTGACCTCACGAGCTCGATGTGCAAACCGACCAAATTTCTTGCCCTGAAGTATTCTTCCGCGACCACTATACTGTCTTGTGCAAGATGGAAAGGAAGTGTGTGGCGATGCGTACAACCAGCGCTAAAAGACAATGAAGGACACGGGGATAAACACCACGAAGACTCAACCACCATGCGCCTGATATCAAAAAAGAGCACTGATAGTATGTCTAAGTGCGTTACACGAAACCAAGAAATTGGATTGTCTCCATCAAGCATATAGCATTTAGACCAGCTTTTCCTTTTATCCAAAGCGAACTGTGTGAAAGAGCTTTCGCTCTGCGCCGGTAATTGCTATAGAGGTATATTTTCGAGTTTAGAATGCTACACTATTGCAATTAAAGTTCTCAAATTTACATTATTTTCCTGTATTTTCTTTCATTGGGTGCTTAGTTTTATAGCTTGAAAATACAGACGCTTGCTGGTTAGCGAAATACTTCACAGTGGTGCAGTAAGAACCTCGAGGTTTGTTCCGCTCTGGTAACAGGGTCAGAACACAGCCAAACAGTGTGCAGCGGACTGGAACTCCCTCTTTCTCGGTTTCCCCGACAGCAACCGTTGGCGGGATCTGGTGAGAAGCCGCGCCTGAGAAATAGAATGCAATATTTGACAACTCAACTTCACCTTACCTAGTAGCCACGGTTAGCAACTCTTACGATTCGCATCAGCGACCGCTATGCTCGTAATGTAGACTACAATCCTGCCCTTAAATTCCCACAACAGCGTTGCATGAGTACTTTTGGGTGATATAGCCCTGCCAAAGCGTAGAAAAAGCGGTAGGGTATTTAACTAAATAAGTGGTTTGAAATCGCCTAAAATAAGTGTTCTCAAATATTTGAAAAGGGATTGCAAAAAGGGGAGAAAACGATTGTTTTTTTTTCGTCGTCTTTAGCAATCTATTGCTGACGTCATCATGGCGTTCGTTTCAAACGCACTGTGCTACCACATTTGAGCAAGCCTTGAGGCACGCACTGCATCACTCTGCAGCATTTAGCGCAGCAGCTGCTATGTTTGCGTCGGCTTGCAATCCAGTTCGTTACCCTTAAGGACTATCGGTTCTCTTGCGTTCTCTTTAGATGCCAATGCAGCTAAAGCCAATGCACCTTATTAGGCATTTAGTGCCCGCATTTTATGTTCTCTCTCTCTCTTTTTTCTCTTTAATTTAACCTTTCCCACACCGCTCTCCATCCGTCTTTATCTCCCACATTCCCATACCCACGCACAGTAGCATGCCAGCGATTTTTACACGTCGGCTAAATTCTCTGCCTTTCTATTAAAGCGTTTCTCTCTCTCTCTCTCTCTCTTTAGATGCCCTGCCCATGCCAATATCTTGTCCTTGATTACGCCTAAGTTGTCATTAACTTGCGTTTGTTCCATGATATACTCGGCTCTCTTCCTGCCTCTTAATGTTGCACCCATCACTTTCTTTCCATAGCTAGCGGCGTTATCCTCAATTTATGTTGAACCTTTTTCGTTAGCCTCCATGTTTCTGCATAGAAGACGAGTAACGGTCAGAAACAGCTGTTATATTTATATTTTTTCCTTGGGGGATACTCTTAAATTGCCTTTCATGATCTCGGACACCTGCGATTGTGCGTCACCCCATTGTTATTCTTTTTAGTTATCTCTCTTTGGTGGTCCAGGTCTGCCGTCACTACATGCCCTAAGTTGATTTATTCCTTCATAACTTCTAGCGCCTCGGTAGTACCGAGGCGCTAGTCGGTACCTATCGTAAGCTGCTGTTCCCTTCTGATAATGTTAAAGACTACTTCAGTTTTCTGGCCGCCGTGGTGGCTCAGTGGTAATGGTGCTCGGCTGCTGACCCGAAAGACACCAGTTCTATCCCGGCCGCGGCGATTGAATTTCGATGAAGGCGAAATTCTATAGGCCCGTGTACTGTGCGATTTCAGAGCATGTTAAAGAACCCCAGGTGGTCGAAATTTCCTGAACCCTTCACTATGGCGTCCCTTATAGCCTGAGTCTCTTTGGGACGTTAAACCTCCTTAAACGCAATCAAACTTAAGTTTTCTGTTTATTAATTCTAGACCCACCATTCTGCATTGCCTGCCTAGGTCACTGATCGCACTTCGCAGTTCGTCCCCAGAGTTACATGAAAAAGCAATTTCATCAGCGAGTCGCTAAGTATTAAGGTATTATCCATTAACAGTTATCCAGATCTGTTCCCATTCAAATTTCTGAATAACTTCTTGAAAAAACCCGTTGAATAGCACTGGAAAGATAGTGTCCCCCTGTCTAACACCCTACCTTATTATGATTTTATTACTTTCTTTATGGAGGAATATGGTGGCTTTGCAGCCGCTCTAGATATTTTTCTGTATTTTTACATACTACTTCGTTACATACTCTTCTACACTCGTGTTCCGCAATGACTGCCGTCGCGCTTAGATTTCGACTTCATAAAAAGCTTCTCCGCAATCTATGAAGGTTATATATAGGATTGATTATATTGTGTGCATTTCTTGATTATTTAGGTAAACATGATCTATTTAGAGCAGCTTTTACGAAAGCCTGTCTGATCATTAGGTTTGATTGCAGTCTAAGGTTGTCCTGACTCTATTAGCGATTACCTATGTTAATAACTTGCCGGCAATAAATAGTAAGGTGATCGGGCTGTAAATTTCAAAGTACTTGAGCTCCCATTTTCTGATAGATTTCAATATCCTCGAGGTTTTGAGTCATTGCGTATGCAGGGTGGCCAGTTTTTCTAGCACAATCTCCCTTCTACACTTCAACAAATTAGCTGTTACCTGATCCTCGTCAGCTGCTTTCGATCTTTGCATTGCCTGCAAGGTTTTCTTTCCTTCCTCTTTCTTAACCGGTGGAATGTTCAATTTCCCTTCACTACTGCCCCTCTTATCATCACCCTGATCACGTCGGCTACAGTATAGAACTGTGTAAGCTCCTCGCTGTGTCCACTTTCTTAACGCTATTACTAATGAGAATGTTCTGGCTATCGCTTAGCTCGCACATCTGACTTTTGTCTATGCCTAGTTTCGTGTTTACCCCTTTCAGGCTGCCTCCGTTCTGTAGAGCGTGTTTGATTCTCTCGATATTACTTATATGGCTTTCAGGTACCAGTGAAGAAACCTTCAATGCAACGCGGGGCTTCACAAGCCATTTGCCGCACTCAGTTTAGTTTTAGCACACGAGATTACTCAAATTTCATCGAGGAAAGCCATTGTGCCTATTCGCCTTGTTGCAACACATCGGTTCACGACGGCTAACGGAGAAGATTCTTGGGCACTGCGGCGATCATCGGCGGTGAGGGCCTGCCAAGTCCTCCTGCGGTCCTTAAGAGTATCGCACCGCCGCAACAGGCTATGACTTCGCCGAATGCTATTCGCCTTCTGCTTTTTCTTGTCACTCCCTTCTCTCCATCGCCTTTATATCCACTCATCCCTTTTGCCCAGTGCAGGGCTGCAAGCTGGTTCCATCAGCCGGTTAACCTCCTCGCCCTTCATTCTCATCTTTCTCCTTCTCCTCCCCTGAAAATTCGAGGGACTGGAATTGTGTGTTTGCGCAACAGCGATCCGGGCACCCGTGTGACTCCGTTATTTATTAACTTTTATTCAATAGATAAACTCATTGCTGCATTGTGCGTTTCTGCAGCCTTTGTCGTAGCATCTAAAGCTTTCAAGAAGCACCTGCTAGTTGACTGCGCATGCCCAAGTTATGAAAGATTTTCGGCATCTAGGGTCAGACAAGCAACTCGTTCAAACAGAGCACAGAAATCGATAGTGAGAAGCTATTTACTGTACTTCTGTTATCCCAGGAAGACGGGCCTCACAATCGGACGGATTGCCTTCCTCAGAGCAAAAAGACCTATTTTAATCACCCAGACGTCTCGGCCACCGCCACCACTCATACCCAGCAACCTTTCTTTTCCTGTGCTTGAAACCCTTTACTGAACGGCGACCACAAAACGGCCGCAAAAGCAGATCACTGCTTTCTATAACGACAAGGAACCTGATATTTCCCAGCCACGTGTTCACCATAAGGTTCACTTTACGCACGGCTTCACATCAAGGCTACTCGCCTTTTTTTTTGTGCTTCCTCAGTAGTTTTTCGTTTGCAGTGGGCTTATCTACAACAAGACTATGGGTCCAAATCATTGGCAACTTCGGTGTACTTAAGGGCACTCGGCGTACTTTTGAGGCACACCGAACTATATAGAGAGCGCGTAAAAACTCGTCAGGCCGTAGGGTTTGCTTTTGAACCTTTTAGTACAGCATTTACGACGGCCCCTAAGCTCAAAATTTCTGGAACAGCGAACTGCAGGCTATCACAATGGTGAACGACGAATTCAGTTCCCGTAACTGAACGGATAGTGCAGAGAGGGCTGCGGGAAGGAAAGCCATGGCCGTATCCGCCGAGGAGGCATTGACACCGTTCTCAAACAGGACGGACGTTGCGGCGGCGAGCGAGGCGGCCGGATGAGGCCTCGGCCACTGCGAAGGAAGAACGGGACGGGGAGATCTCGGTCGGGCCCGACGTTCGTCGACTGCGCTATTGTGATGAATCAAAGTGGATTTGCAGCCGTTGTTTCTGTTGGCTTCTGTTGGAGTGGCACATACCCACTGTGGGGTTTTGGCCAGGGTGCCTTGTACACAAACAATTGTCCTTAAAGCGCTCTTCCTTTTTCCCATCATCTTCATCATCTTCTTGATGGTGCCATACACTTCGTCATCGTCGTTACTGCTACTACACACTTGTTACAATCGATCTAAGAACACTGTCCGTTCGGCACTGTTGGACGGTAGGTTACAGAGCCACTCCAGAAATCGACATCATTCTGCCCACGTGACCGTGTCGCGAGCCCAGCTACTTCTTCCTTTCCTTGGAATCTTTACTGAGTTACTTTTACAGGCCATGGGAGGTCAGTTTGCCGCACTGCCATCACTGGCTAGCTCCATTTCCTGCTATCATTAACTCCAGCGTGCATTGCAACCCACATTTGTTTTGAACGCTCGGCAGGCGTCTGAGGTTTATTTCGTTTTGATGAAATAAAAAGAAATCCCTCTGTAAGAAGTTGCCATATGTTACGATGTTGATTTCGTACAGAACAGCTGCTTTGACATTTACTACTGTGATCTGGTATCGCTACTTCTCTGCTGTAGCTTTCGGTCCCTTTTTGTTTACCAACGATGCCATCAAATTGATAAGGGTTTTGTTCTCAGCAAAAGCAAACACAATCTATCGACTAGGAGCACGAAGTGAGCTTTGAGAGGTGACAGGCTACCGTCAGAAAAAGGCTTTCGCAGTTGGAATCCGTACGTATTATTCCAAACAGAAAAGCAACCGTCAGAAAAAGGCTTACGCAGTTGGAATCCGTACGTATTATTCCAAAGAGAAATGCGGCTCATGTCTTCAATCATTTCAAATGTTCAATGCCCCAGAAATTGTAAACGAATTCACAGAAACGCGCACTGCTTATTTTCCTGGCTTATTTTGTTTATTTTAAAGCTGATCTATATAAATGTCATCCGAAAACAAAACAGAGTAGCAGTTGATATTGCTGCGGCTTCCTTTGCTTCCAGTTGTTTTCCTCCATCAGGAACCGAAGAGTTAAGCCATAAAGTTATTGTTTAGGAGCCCTTTGGAAGTGAGTAAAAGTATCGTGATCGTTATTTTAAGGGATTTCATTTTTGCTTATTTTTTCTGACGAAAGAAACGGTATTCAGTGGCTTTTACAAGTGGACCATACTCTTCTGATTTACCTAGCGGAATAAATAATTACAGACGAAATTAAAGAGAACCTATTTTTTTAAATATTAAGTGAGTTTCACAGGTATAATCTGTAGAGATACCTATAATTTACAACAGCGCAGCAAACACGGACAAAAGCAGGACTTTACAAGACAAGCGCTGACTTCAACTGGAATTTATTACGGAAAGGGAAGAATGTATACATCTTCGAGTCTTGCAAAAACAAAAACAAAAATGAAACCCGCATACCAGGCGCCAAACTATATGCGCACGTGTCCAAAAACAAAAACACACTATCTAGGGAAGATAACTGCGGCAGCGTCGTTAATCATGCTATCCATTGAGATAGCTACCTTGAGGAAATCTAGTCCATTTTCTGAAACCACTACAGAAGGCCGACTGGAGCAAGTGCCTCCAGACTTATGCATGCACGAGTAATACGCTTACATTATTTCTGTAGCCAATTATTTCTTATGCCTAAATAGAATGGCTGTAGCACATTTCCTGCAGGGTGCCTATCTCGAATGATAGCGTGAATAAGGAAGCATCCAGTGTTATCTTCCTCTGGCCAGTGTGATTTTTCTTTTGTTGGGCACGTGCGCATATAGTTCGAGGCGTGTCGGCTGGTTCCGTTTTTAGTGTTTTTTAACATTAGAAGATTTATATATTTGTCCCTTCCCTTGAAAAATTTCAGTTGAAGTCGGCGCTCGTTTTATCTAGTTTCCCTTTTGTCCGTGTTTGCTGCACTGTTGTGAATCATGAATATATACCAGCTCGCCCAACTGTCTTCACGCATTTGTAGAGATACATGTAACCTGTGATGGTGCTGGCCCCTCATCAAGCGCGTTCTTCTTGCTTCAAACCGCTCCTCTCAAGGAGCCTGCCAATCTGGCAATGCTTAAAATAATTTTGAAATGCGCGGATCCCATTAGCGCCAAACATAATAAAAGTTGCTACGTTGGTATAGGTGGCGCGTTCGTGTATTTATTTAGCCTGTGATATTTTCATCTGTGTCATCCACTTACTCAACGTCACCCTCAACCAGCGGGGTGCCGATCGACGGCAAAGAGGAAGAGGCTTGGAGGAGGTCAGTCTTCTCACTCCTAATTCTCCCCGCGCAAATACCTCATTGGGTTTATCTACTGAACCTTGGCCAATCTCCCTGCGTGGGTATGTGTCACACTTACAAAAGAGAAGAAAAAGAAAAAGAAGAAGAAGCAGAAGAAGAAGAAGAAGAGATCGCTCGTGAGCCCGGCCGCGACCGCTTGCCCTGTCTCTGGCGCCTGCTCCTGTGGTCCTGGTCCTCCAGTGTCCCTACGACCCGCTTCGTCTGAACGACCCGTGACAATATAACGCGAAGTTAAACGTAAAAAAAAAGAAGCTTTGATTTGCAGTTCTCAACAAGAAACGCGAATAGCAGCTCTTAATTTATTTTGGGTTCTCACGAAACGAGGTTAAGACGAAAATTCTCAGATTCCTGTGTTTTATTGATGTTAGGAACGGTGGAGCTGGAGAACGTTGTTTATCCTTCACACTCGTTGCTGTGGTCATTCTATGTGCTCCACGCAAGTGAACTGTGATGACCGAGCGCGATGTTTTGCGGTCTCTGCAAAGTTTACAACATTTCGATTCGAGATCCAAGAAAACACGTCTATTGGTGACTTCCAATCGCAGAGTTAGAGCACTTCTAGAGCAACGTTTCCTGCTCTTTTCGGAGCAACTGTATTCCAAACGCAGATCTGAGGCACGGATCGCGTCTTCCAATCGTAGACGGGGAGCGGTTGCCGCGCCGAGATTGCTCCGTGGAGCAGTCGGGACTGCTCCGCCGAAATCGGCGGATCCGGCCGGAAGTTTGCGTGACGTTCTTTTTCAGCGGCGCTAGCGGCGCCCTACATGCTCTGGCCTGCATGCTCTGGCCAGAGCAAGTGTACTCCAATCGCAATTTCAGGTCGCGCGCTCTGCGCCGGATTCAGGCGCTCTGTCACAGAGCGTGCAGACCGCTCTGGGCCTGCGATTGGAATTCACCATATGACTAGCCGTGATACGGACATAGACCTTCCTAGGTGTTTTGGAGTCGCGGCTGGAAATGGGGGCCGCAGTTGGCGTAAGACTGGGACACTGAACTCAATGGGAGTCTCTTCTATGGTGCAGTTAAAGTACTCTGGCTGATAGCGATACTGATGGCGATCGAGTCCTTCGGAAGCTGGGTATTTCACGTCAGGCAAAACGCCATCAACGCGGCGAAGTATGAACTGCTCACCAGTTCCATGATTAGCGACCAGCTGCCACTCATGTGGCGATCTTGAATGGTCACTAAACTGTCGGAGAATGACTCCGAAGCTTACTACTATGAGATAGAAACCAAAAAATGAGGCGTTCGCGAAGCCGGAACCATGACAAGGGTTAACGATCAGAAAGCAGAAGCATTGGTAACGAAGAACCTTAGAAACGAAAGGATCATAATCGCAGATCAGGTATCATAGAAGGGGATGAAACACTTTTGATGTGTAGTAAAGGCGCTACCTGCTGTGTTGTTAGCCTGTCTCTAATGGGCGAGGGTGTGGGGAGTAGGAGCAGCGGAGCAAACATGTGTGCCGATGACTTTCATAAGATATCGGGTACAGTAGGAGTGTAGAGCCCCAAGAATGTGGGCCATTGTAGCAGGCCTGTCCGTACTTCAACAGTGGGAGAGATAAAGACAATGGACATGCCGAGACAAACACCGCGCTTGGTGGAAGTGCGAATTCTAACCAATTTGCCTAGCATTCTGTCCTCCACAATCCAGTCTTAACTGCTAAACTGAGAGTCACATTTCAAAAATTAAATTCATAATAACGATTTTTACGCATGGACACACAGACGCGTGCGCAAACATTCCCCCCCTCCTCCATACACACACATTTGAGGCGATTTATTCATCTTTTGTATGATGGCTCTTTCTTTACAGCACCACCACTGCGCTTTCACAGGCATGAAGACCTTCTGCATCGTCGTAGTGGTCGTTATTGCAGGTAACAGAATCTTCCGGGTGTTGACAGGCTTTTCTCACGGTTATTTCCTCTGAAGCTGAAATCACAATAAATTTTTGCGCAAAGAAGAAAAATTAAACGATCTCAAAGCTGTAAGAATGAGTCACGCCGCGAAGAACACCGTTCGTATTTTGCCACATAATTTTTATTTTGTTTTTGTAGCCATGCTTTCTACTACCCCAATACTCACTGGTGACCACTACCCTAATACTAAGTAGACATATTGCTTTCCCACTTCCAGCACCTTGCTACCAATTGTGAACTGCTGCTCCCTTGCTAGACTGTTGAACATTACTTTGGTTTTGCTGCATGTTAATTTTAGACCCACCGTTCCGCTCTGCCTATCTAACTCATTGATCATGCTTTGCAGTTCATCTCCTGAGTGACTTAGCAAGGCAATATCATCAGCGAGGGGCAGATTGCTTAGGTATTCTTCATAAAACTCTTATCCCTAACTGTTCCCAATTCAGGCCTCCTGTAAACAGGCGGTGATGGGAATTGGCGAGAATGTGTCTCCCTGCTTGACGCCCTTCTTTATTGGAAGTTTATAGCTGACTTTATGAAGGACTATGGTAGCTGTTCTGTTGCTATAAACATCTTAATCTTCCAGTATTTTCACATAAGGCTGTTCTACACCCTGGCTTCGCAATGCCTGCATGTTTGCCGAGGTTTCCTCTGAGTCAAATGCTTTCTCGTAATCAATAATCAATATTCTGCACATTTCTCTATTGCCTGATTGATAGTGTGAACATGACCTTTTGCGGAATAACTTCTACGAAAGCCTGCCTGATCATTTGGTTGATTGAAGTGTAAGGTTGCCTTCACTCTATTAGCTATTACCTTAAAAAATACTTTGTAGGCAACAGACAGTATGCTGATCGGCCTGTAATTTTTCATGTCGTTGGCGTCCCCTTTCTTATGAATTAAGATAATGTTAGCGTTCTCCAAATATTCTGGTACGGTCTAGGTCTTAAGGCATTGCGTATACAGGGTGGCAAGTTCTTCTAGCACAATCTCTTTTTCGTCATTCAACAGATCTGCTGTTACCTGATCCTCACCACCTGCGTTTCCCCTTTGCATTGGTCTTAAGGCTTTCTTTATTTCTTCTTTCGTTACTGACAGGATGATGCATTGCTGTTCGCACCGTCTCGCTCATGAACGTTCTCATTACATTGTGTACTGTGTAGATTTCTGTAGAACTCTTCGGCTACTTTAGCTATCTTATCCATATTGCTAATGACATTGGCCTCCTTGTCTTTCAACGCATACATTTTACCTATGCCTAGTTTCCTCTTCGCCGCTTTTAGGTTATCTCCTTTGCTTAAAGCTTGCTCGATTCCCTCCATATTCAAGTTCCTTATTTCGGCTAGCTTCCGCTTATTTAGTAATTTCAATAGCTCTACTGGTTCTATTTTGTCTCCCGGGATAGACGCCCCATGGTTCGGCGTTTCTTAATCACATTTTTCGTCTCCTGAGACAGCTTGCCGGTATCTTGTCGAACCATGCTACGTCGATCCTATGTCGAACCATCCAATCATTACGGCGCACGCCGTAATGATAGCAGTGAGATTATTATTCATTGTTTGAACATTAAGGTTGCCTTACTCAGTTAAAGCCGAATATTTGAACTACAGCGATATCCTGAATTCATGTACTTTCCCTCTTACCGCTAACTCGTTAATGAACTTCCTCTTCACTAGCTTCTTCCGTTCCCACTTCAAGACTAAACTAATTGGATACCTTACCATTCTGTGGTCGCTCCACCGCACCTTTCCGAGGACGTCCACATCCTGAATGATGCCTGGCTGAGCACATAGTATGAAATCAGTTCAATGTTTAGAGGTCATCCAAGCTTACTTCCTGTTCTCTTCTCTCGTTTGCTGAAGAAGGTATTCACGATGCATGAATTATTTCTATCGGCGAATTCTACTAATATCTCTCCCCTGCTATTTCTAGACCCCATCCCATAGTCGCCTACCGCGTGGTCGCCAGCCTCCTTCCTGCCCACCTTCGCATTGAAGTTGCCCAGCAGTGCAGTGTACTGCGATTTTACTTGGTTCTTTTCCGATTCCACGTTTTCATAGAAGCTTTCAACGATCTGTTCTTCATGGCTGAATGTAGGTGCGTAGGCCTGCACCACCTTCACTTTTACCTCCTATAGAGCTTAATTACGATAGCTACCACACTCTCGCTAATACTATATAACCCCTCTATTTTGCCAGAGGCAGACTTCACCTGTTTCATTAAAGTTCTCCTTTCCTCTGTTTTGCCAGCTATATCCTGAATGATGGGGAATCCCACACTTGGTTCGCGGCTATCCGCTAATCCGCGATAGCACAGTATCTGCCCGCCTTTTAGTACTGTATACGCATCATATGCCCTCCTATAGATTCACTAAGCCCGATCATAACGGCAGATAGTGACAGCTGATCCGGATCATGAGAGGGAAATAACTAGAAGGATAAAAATGGGGTGGAGCGCATATTGCAGGGTCTCTCAGATGATGAATGACAGTTTACCAACATTCCTCAAGAGAAAAGTGTACAACAGCTGCATCATACCGGTACTCACCTACAGTGAAGAAACGTGGAGGCTAACGAAAAGGGTTCAGCTCAAGTTAAGAAAAACGCAGCGAGCCATGGAAAGAAAAATGATAGGTGTAACGTTGAGAGACGATAAGCGGGCAGAGTGGGTGAGGGAACAAACGCGGGTTAATGACATCCTAGTCGAAATCAAGAGGAAGAAATGGGCTTGGGCAGGGAATGGAATGCGAAGGCAAGATGACCGCTGGTCCTTAAAAGTAACGGAGTGGATTCCAAGAGAAGGCAAGCGTAGCAGTGGGCGGCAGAATGTTAGGTGGGCGGATGAGATTAAGAAGTTTGCGGGTATACTTTGGGCGTAGCTGGCAAAGGACAGGGCTAACTGGAGAGACATGGAAGAGGCCTTTGCCTAAGAGTGGGTGTAGACCGACTGATTATGATGACCCTAATACTTAGGCTGATCAAACTAGGGCTCAAAAGGAAAGCTGCGACTCGCCCGTAGTAACACCTGCGGGCACACCGTGGACTTTGAAACTTCGCGTCTTTCGTTATTTTGTCATTTTTTGGTTGCCATTCTTTCTAACCGCAATTAAAAGCGTTTTCTTAACCAGACACACCTGTGTCGAATGTTTTCTTTTGAATTGTTTCAAACATATATATTTTCGTATTTTCTTAAAACACGATAGATAACTTTTTCTTTAATATTAGCATACGTAGGACACATTTGAAATGTTTTCGTGTGTTTGCATATTTTTATCATACTAATCAAAACTGTACTTGGTTTATTAATTGCATCCCTGGGTATTTATGCCTATATATAAAATGCCTTTATATAACTGCGAAAAGTGTTTTTACTCAGTTGCTTATATTTCAAATTTTTTATGCACTCTGCTAACAGGAAGTCCCTTGTGCAGTTGTGGGTTATGGGACGTCCTGTTGTATTCACCAAACTTGCGCGTAGACTTCACGATCGGTTATAATAAACTGACTCTGATTAAAGGGAAGAGTGTTGAGCTTATTCGCTTGTGCACAAGTGACCGTAGCCGGGAGTATCCTATAGTGGCCGTAGCCGGGAGTATTTTATCGCATTGAGAAATTTATTGTTAATCTTGTGTTCTTTTGCGCCGTCTGAATTTCTTTATTTCTTTATATCGCTTTCTTATAAGCCAGGTCTTTATCGCTACTTTACTCTCCTGGGTGTAATTTTTTTTTTTTGCTGTAGCCAACGCAGAACCAATTTTCTCTCTTTGTCCCGTGCTCTGTTTCCTAAGGTTGCGCCTGCTCGGACACCATACCCGAGTATAAGAATATTCTCCGCAAGCTGTTTGGAAATTACATGCACAATGGCTTCCAGCTGGACACCACTTACTTCACCATCCGGCCGGCTGGCGCTCCCAGCGACAGCACACTATTCCGCTTCGTCCTGGCCAACGGAGCTCTGATGAACGTGGACGAGAAGCTGAAGCCGAAGTTTGACGAAACGGTAGTAATGCTCTTTTACCTTTTCGCCTTGCTCAGAAATAGGAGTAATGACCCGCCACGGTGGCTCAGTGGGTAGGGCGCTCAGCTACTGATCCGGAGTTCCCGGGCTCGAACCCGACCGCGGCGGCTGCGTTTTTATGGAGGCAAAACGCAAAGGCGCTCGTGTGCTGTGCGATGTCAGTGCACGTTAAAGATCCCCAGGTGGTCGAAATTATTCCGGAGCCCTCCACTACGTCACTTTTTTCTTCCTTTCTCCTCTCAGTCCCTCCATTATCCCTTCTTAGGGCGCGGTTCAGGTGTACAACGATATATGAGACAGATACTCCACCATTTCCTTTCCCCACAAAAACCAATTTAAAAATCGGCGCCGCAAGAAAAGAGCGCGTGGAACCAGAAGACAGGAAGAATAATAATAATTGGTTTTTTTGGGGAAAGGAAATGGCGCAGTATCTGTCTCATATATCGTTGGACACCTGAACCGCGCCGTAAGGGAAGGGATAAAGGAAGCTCTTTTGCGTCTCTTTCTTCCTGTCTTCTTGCGCGACGCGTGGCTTCCTTCCGGTATGCACTACCAATTAGACCGACACCTTGCTTCTCAGAATATCAGTTTTCGTAAAAAAAAAGCTGCTGAGTACCAAATAATTCAAAGCATCAATATCGCCACAGGTTTTTCATTTTAGTTAGCGCAGTCTGGTGGTTACTGCTAATTGGGAGTTCGATGTTATAAAGAACACAGGACGTACCTTATCAATTTTTTAAACAAAGAAAAAGCTGTTCTCTCGGGTGAGCAGCACGAGGAATCCTGCGCTTTTTTTCCGCAAACACCGAAACTGAGCTCATAAGGCGCGCTGATGGATTCGTTCAAATTTAACGGCTGCTGAAAACGTGTTGCAGTGACTACGGCGCCAAATGCGAACCGCCTGCTCAATCGCATGCACTTTATTCTGCGTTGTCACTTTGAAAATAAACAAACACGTATAATGCGATGAGTGTCCTTCGATTTGTACCAAGCGATAAAGGAAAACAATGTGTCTGACGGGGTACGTGAGTAAACACTTCAATCTGGACGCCGAGGGGATTGCAACACGTCACCAGCGGATGTTGCCCTTACATCGAGCTTCCTGCGCGTATTATTAGCTCAGTCCCATATTTATCCGAACAAAGCACCCGTTTTCATTGTTCTGCAGTGCACTGAGAGTTTTCCTTCCTTTCAAAAACGCATGTGGCACCGTGTTTTCTATGACTTCGAAGTCGCTACTGCTGGCGACCATCAAATAAACTGTGCTAATAAAAAATTACTGAGAAGATTGAGCCAAGTGGCTACATAAGGAGCAAAATTTTAGTAGTGACTGACGTCCGCCACGGCTAAGAGTTAGTCCCTGAAAAGGCGCTTTCTATTATTTCGAATTCCTTGTCTATGGCGATTTTCGAAAGCGTTCGCTGATACACACGGTAGCACAAGCTTCCCAAATCCCACTACCTCCATGCATATTATGGTTAGGCTTAGAAAAAAGAACAAGACATACAGGTGTGACAATACAAACATTCATCATATCGTATACATCACCTAACGTCACCGCTTACCGCAGTTGCCAGTGCGCCTGCGCACTGGCTGTCGCACTGTCGCTATGCTAAAGCACATTAATATGTGCTCCGCTGTCGGCATTAGAAGTACCCATATTGGGTCAGATTGTGTTGATGGGGTCGAGCCTTTGTTAAAAGCACAAAACCGCTAAAAATGCTCATCAGCCATGATTTCGGTGCACTTTTGCATTCTCGCAGTTCCGAATATCTTGAATGTGAGCGGTGCACTCATGCTTACCTCTCGGAAGCCTGCAATTTCTTGGAGTACCAGAGAGCCCAAGAAACAGACTCCTTGAGCTTTAGTTTTTCGACAAAGGTTAGACCTTACCAATAATGTGCACTTTCTCTCTAAAAAGGGAAGGGTGTGGTCGGAGAAAGGCTGTTCGGAAGGGGAAGAAGAACAGCGGCTTCTGGTCGCCCAGGCGGTCGACATGCTCGGCCTATAAATTATGGTCGAATAAAAGTCTTTTACTACTACTACTACTAGGAAACCGTGCAAATCCACTCAGCAACGGTGCCAAATATCGCACATTTCTTCCGAGCTTCTTCATGTTTGTTTTTCATGCTTCAAGTCATCGCTTTGTGCAGCTAGAAGCAACCATATTTGCCTGGGAAGACAGTAGCCACGCTGAAGTGCCTCTACAGCGCTCGTTATTATCCTAGGCGCAGAAAAAAAGCACTCCAAGCACGGCCGGCCGCGATGATTCTGTCGCTCGGTGACCCCCGAGCACATATGTCGCTTTAATCGCCGCCGAATTCTTCAGTTCTTTGTTGGTCCAGGTCAGCCCAATAAAGAGCTCATTTTGGAAGCCTTTCACTGTCTTCCTCACTGCTGAATTGCTTTCCCTGCCACGTGACACCATATGTAGTTTAGAGGGGGCTTACGAAAACGTTTTGGATTTCTAGTTTGCTGAATCATTCCCCTGGATACGGTGGCGCCTGCGGAAAAAAAGGCATGAAAGAGGAGAAAAAATCTGACAGCAACGTACAAGAAGCTATGGGGCTTTGTTGGAAAGCGTGTTCCCCTGAGCAATGAGGACCGATGAGGACGGGCTTCTGAAGCAAGTGCGGCCTGCGTCAGGAGCGCTGACTACATTATGACTACATTGGGACAGTTATTCCCTCCCCTCACCCGTTTTTGCAGCATGGCGTTTTCCTGCTACCAGATTTCGAACCTGTGTCCCCCCATCCAGTCTTCTTCGTTGCCTTCCGCTTCCGCCTTACATGAATTCGCTGAGAGTAGCCGCCATGGGCTCAGTGAACGCCTTACTTGAAAAAGAAATACTTGGTTGCCCGACTATGGAGGAAAAACGCTAAGGCACCCGTGTGCTGTGCGAAGACAGTGCACCTTAAAGATCCCCAGGTGGTAGAAATTATCGTGGAGCCCTCCACTACGGCACCTTTTTCCTCTTTCACTCCCTCCTTTCCCAATTCCCATACGGCGCGGTTCAGGTGTCCAACGATATATGACTACCCTCATATATATATGACTACACGACTACCCTCATTCACTGCAATCAGCATCATTCGCATATATTCGCACGATCCGCAAGGGTTTCTTCATAGGCCTTTAAAGCGCAACATTCCTTTAGGTACCATCCTCGGCAATCTTTATCCTATATCGCTTGAAGCCGCCGTAAGGTTCAGGCCGGATAAAATGCTAATTTCACTCCGAAGTGTGGTGTTCTAAGATAACGCTGACAGCTTCCCCTAGCCATATTTAACCCTCTTCCATAAACAGATTGTTGCGAGCTTACCTGACTCTTCTCGGCACCTCGGTAATCGCGACTTTGTTATGCTGCTTTTTTATGGCTGTCGCATGTCATACAACATGCACAACAGTGCTATCGTTAGTCGCAGTGTGACACACGGATGGCAGGTAAAATACTTTGGGCGATGACCGAAACACTAAAGGCATGCGGCCATCACTATGTTTACAACAGGTATTTTCATGTACGACAGACCTCTAATCTCACTGGAAACTAGGTGGCCTATCAGATTACACTGCACAGAACTCACTGGTCGCCACAGTGGGAGTGCTTTAAGAGCCCTGGTTGCGAATGAGTGAAGGCACAGGTGGCGACACCAACCATACTGCCAGTTGAGTGAAGATACGTTATCTTCGCTCTCGATCACGCTGATATAATCTAGTATCGTCCTGCGTGTCGATATATGTCGCTGAAACAAGTTGTAGGCGGTATACGGTTCGGGTACCAACAAGAGTAGGCAGAATGTTGAACGCCACGAGGGTTTAATGGCACACAAGCAAAATGGGCGCCTTGTCGGCAACGGCAGCATACGTGAACGCTTGGGAGATGCGGTATGCCCCACTAACACGGAAAAAGGAAAGCAGGCGAAAACTGTCCGAAACGTGCGTATGACACACTATCAGAATCCCACAGCTCCGGATCCGATGAGCCACCTGCCTATGGGATGCTGATTATTAGCCAAGCAATAGTGATATAGAAAATCGTCTGCCGGAATAGTTTCGACCACCTGGGGATCTTTAACAGTGCACGTTAAAGATCCCCAGGTGGTCGAAACTATTCCGGAGCCCTCCACTACGGCACTTCTTTCATCTTTTCTTATCTGAGTCCCTTTGTTATTTCTTCCCTTACGGCGCGGTTCAGGTGTCCAACAATATATGAGACAGATACTGCGTCATTTCCTTTCTCAAAAAACCAATTATTATTATTATTATTATTATTATTATTATTAATATTATTATTATTATGTTAATGGTAGTTGTCGGTTTTGAAACAGCGTTTCCGCTTCATAGAGACAAAGACAAAATTTCATGGATTAAATGAGCAGACCGGTGCAGATCACGGAACGCCAAAAGTAACTTTAGTACTGCTTTTGACTGGCTGCTACTGCACCGTAGTTAATAACCATTGTGTGCTCAAGCAGTGGCGTAAGGAATAATGCCATGGTTTGATTCGTTTCTTTTTTCTTTTTTCCATACATAGTCGTGCTAGTCGACTGCCTCCCCGAATCTCGTCTATCTTGGACGGATATAAATTCACTGAATAAAAAAAACTCTTACCTATAATTACTGTTTCTTGCTGGCTGTGCGAAAAAAATTTGTCCTTGTGCGTATACGCTATGAGCGGCTTCTTTTTTTATTTGTTCATAATTGCCGCTCACAGCATAAGGTAGAGTGCCTATTGCTTTATGAGAAACTTTCTTTGCAGCACTGCAAGACGGAAGGGGACGAGAAGGCGGGATATGATTTGGCGAAATGCACCTTCGACTTCGAAGGAATGGTGGCCAAGTACTTTGGGATTTTCCTGTACGGCGCAGATGTGCAACAAGTTTTCAACGTCACTGTTACCGTTGAGAGGATGGAGCATGGGCACCACAAGAATCCGGCATTGCTTGCGGTCTTCATTTACAACAGTTCGTGGTGTCCATCTGAATGTAAGATCCACTTTGCTAACTTTGTTCGAACCATGTCGAATACAATTTGGTGCTTTTTGCCGTCCGCAACAAGTCGCGAGGTGATGCGTTCAGGCTGGTATGAAAGAGTGCAGAAAGACATCACGTATTTTAACTACAGCCCATGGGGCAAGAGACTTCAGTTTGTGAGCATTTTGAGCATTACATAACCTGCAGACAGAGTTAGCAAATATTCGGCGTAAAAAGAACCGTTGTTGCTGGACTTTTAATTTTGCTCATGATGAAGTTTTCTATAGTCCGTAGAGGAGCGTCTACCCGATGGCATATTCTGGCGCTCAGGGTGAAATGACCACACGATCGTGTTTAAACTTTCCGCCCTATGTCTGCTTGAAAAGGGAGCCAAGTTTAGGCTAGTATTAGGCATTGGCGAGTTTGGCAATCGAAATAATTTATTATTATGAGGGCGTTTAGACGCTAAATAAAAACAACGCCCAGCACAGAGAAATTGGAGCATCCCACCCCTTCATTACAGCTGCCCCTGATATGCGTTTAAATCTCAGAATACAGTACAGGTTTATTATTTGGTACCGAATCTTGCGATCAACAAACGCCGCCCTAATCAACATCAGACAGCATCATACCAATGTGTTGCAAAACAGTCATCCCCAAAGCAACGAAGCCCCGCTGTGCCTTTGCGAGTGGAATTAAAAAAAGAGAAAGAGAGAACAGGAAAATCTCTCTAACTGAAAGCAAAGACTGCGTCCGCTGACACGCTTTTCTCTGAGTGGTTAAGATCCGCTTTGGAAGCAGGCGCTTTTTTCAATTGTATTAGATTCCTCCTCGTGTTGGAGGACTTTAAGAGAGTAATCAATCATTGCCATCCACCCAAGCGCAGCCATACGGCTACAAGGGAAAGCTATACAGCTTTCTGAGAAACTTCGTAGTCAAAGAAAAAATTGTTACAAATTTACTCCACCTTAGGGGATTCCCCTAAAACATTTGACCAGGATTTTAAGAATGTCGCCTTTACATATATCTTCATTATTTCGTCATGAAGAAATTCGTCGAGGGAAAACAGATTTATATGAAATGCCCCTCACAGAGACAGTAGCAGCACGGCAGTGGTGCGAGTCCCAAAAAATCTTGCTGAACTTTCCTCTCCATCCATTTAGCCCAATGGTTCCTTATTCCGAATTTTATCTTTCAACCCGTTTCGGAAGTTAAATCGTGAGCACCTCACATATTAGTATTTATCGTGTTTGAAAGCCACCTTGCCAGTTCAGTATCAGCCTTCGAATTTCAATTTTAAGATTTCTTTCATACTTTATACATGAGACAACAACAGCTCACTTGACCAAGAACTCAACTCTGCTCCGATTATTGCGAAATAGTTAGTTTTATTCTGTCACTGTGTCAATTTATTGCCTTCAATTTGTTCCGCTCTATTTGTTCCGTTTGCTCATACCTAGGTAGTTTACCACCCTCTAGCTACCTGAAAGCACTACAGCCCGAGGCCTTTATTTGCTTCAGGTATTTAAAACTCGCTAGGCCAATGATTTCTCTTTTATTTGCAAAAATATCAAAATATGCAAACGTCATTACTGCTGGCACAAATATAAGGGCCGACACAATTAAAGAGGCGTTTGGTTAGAGTGCTTTCACACACATAGACAACAGGTAAAGGGGATGCAGCGATTTTAAAGCAAGGTCCACAGACTTCCTTGCACGCGGAAAGAAGGGATAAAAACACAGGGATGAAACAGCGCACAGGAACAACGTTACTGCATGCTGGAAACGCCGCATGCTCGAAATTTTCATGTGCGCAGCTTTTTATAAGCGGTAAGTCAATAACGGCGGCCGCAGCAGTATCCGTGCTTATCATAGACGAATTCAAGATCCTGGGACCTGCATCCCAGAGTGTGGCCAGGTGTTCAGCCTGCCGCTGTATATGCGACGAAGCATTACGACATGCTGTGTGAAAGCCCTGGCAGCGACGCTGAGAACTTTGTTCAAATCGTTATGGTCACGAGCAGGAGTGTGTGCGCGTGTATTTTTAGTTCGTCCGTACAATCAGTCCTTGAAATCCAGGGTCCGATGGAAACCCGTCTAGTCGGGTATGTTCATGGCGGAAAATCTTCAAGCGCCGACCAATCGTGAACAAGGCCCCCGTAAGCCAAGGCCGAAACGTCATCTTTTTTAACGATTGGTCGGCGCTTGAACATTTTCCGCCAATCAGTCCTTGAACCATATACACGTATTCATGAACTTACAAATATCTGTAGCCATGGCGTTGCGGCTTGTCTCTGAGCTTTTATTCGCATCAAATTTCCACAGCACAGAGAGCAGAATTAGCACCCAAGGAATACCTTTCTCGTTGAGGGCAACTATTCGTCTTAGTGCGTAACCAAATAAACAGCATTTTTAAGGGGTAGTTCTTCGGGAGTCCACCAAGAATACAATACACTGACGTTTTCACCGCTCCCTTCATTAATAGATTCAGGTTTGCCGTACCAGCTGCAGTGGTCCTAGTTAACCCGGCTGGCTAGCGAGCCCAGTTCGCCACTGACAGGTCATGGTCCTCCTTTCGAGCCACGGACAAGATTTTTCTTCAACGGCAAATATCCTGGGACAGCTATTAGGAAGAAGAAAAATGGATGAGGCACTTAAAGCTCCACCTTAAGGGTATGACGTGATAGCTTTAGTTGGTTAACGCCCATATAAAGCCCCGCTTAGACAAGCCATACGACCGTATCTGCGTGGCCTAGGGGGGAGGGCATGTACGACTGGGAATGCAAGGGTGCTGGAGGGTTCGATTCTCTTCTGCTTCCCATCTTATTTGAAAAGCCAGAGTTTGCAACTCCTCTCAAATCGGCCGTGTCACGTGACGTCGCACAACCCTACGACCAATCTGTGTCCGGCCATGTCTGCTAGCTACCCCTGCCAGAGTGATGTTCGCGATTTTTTTATCACAACGCCGACGCCGATTTTTTGGAAAATGAGGCTTTTAACGCTGTCGCGTTAATTACGCTGAATACAAGAGCTAGAATATCAACTCTGATTTGCCGCTTGCAGGCTGGATCGTAAGCAACACAGCCTTTCATATCGCGTGGGTCGGGACTGCATGAAACAGCATAGCGGAAGAGGTATCAAACAAGGAGCGATTCCCAACAAGGTGTGCTTGAGACTCACGTACTATATACATACTGAGCGTATAAAACTGACAACCTTTCGGACACTGCGCGTGATAACTACTGTGGAGTTTTAATATGACGGCGTAATAAGCAACTCCTCATTTACAGGTACGGATTGCAAGGTAACCGAGTTTGACGTGAAGGAGGAGGCGTCTCCACCATTTGAGGAGTGGGCCAGCGGGCAGGGCAGGCAGTGGGACTTGTTTAAGAAGAATAAGACACTGGCGAAGTTAGTGTGGGAAGACTTCAAAGTGGCAATCTACACCAAGGTTAGGCCCATAATTAAAGAAACCTTGCGGAAGGTCTGCCTCGAAAAGGCATCTAAAAGGTGGAAACGCTTACGAAGGCCAGCGAAACGTAGACCATGAAACTGATCGCTAAATATACTGGTTCTACAATTGATTCATGGTCCGAAGAATTCGTTTGGCAATCACTATCATGAGACAAATAAATATGCTGAATTGATCTGTTTGCCTGAAGTGAATTTCTCTGACACACACTCCTGGATTCACTAAGAGGTAAGGTTAAATTTTGTCATGGTATATTACCTCCAGTCACTTAGTAATAATGGAAGAGTAGCGACATTGCGGAGACATGCCCAGAAATTCTGGACAAAAACATTTTTGAACGGGAAACCATTTATAAACGCAATTTTTCATATAGTGCAAGATTGAACTAAAACAATCAACATATCTGCAGATCACCCGATGGCAGTCTTGAATTTTTTTTTCTATTAACGTTTTTCCTATCATCAAATGCGCCCGTGGTAGTCTTAACTGCTCCATTCGACTGACGTAAAACCATTTAAAAGAAAAGTTTTGCTACATATCAGAAGAATGAACCATTACTTTCAATATTATCGTAAAAGTATCTTAAAAATTTTCAGTTTTCAAAATTTCTGTCCGAAATTGCTGGACATGTATTGAAAGAAGGGTAGGTACCAATGCCACAGAGATATATTTATAAACGTTGCTGCCAGCGCTAATCCTGAAATACGCCCCTGAAATCCAAGCACGCTCAAGATTTTGCTGAGTGGATTGCATTTTGCATTCGGAAAATGCCATGGAAAATAGCCAGAAGTTTGAAATGCACATATGCAAAAGTGACTCCCGTTGCTATAGGAGTGAATAGAATGTATCGTTTGATACTGCCATCAGTTCTTGTAGCCATGTCCAAGAAAATGCGACAACTAATGAACGTCAAGGACCAGTTGACGAAATACGAATTCCCAGGAGTTCTCTGCGCCATCCCTTGCGCAGATTGCAACGGCGTCTACATCGGCGAAACTGGAAGTTTCGGCGCAACTGGAAGAAGCGCTTACAACAACATTCTCGTGATGTGCAGAATGAAAATACTCGCAATAACGCCTTGGCAGAGCACGTGGTGACGCAAAATCACAACATCGATTGGGAAAAGGCAAGAATCATCGAAAAAGAAAAACTGAGAGCATCACGGCTTCATCTCGAGTCCCTCGTGTCACAGACAGCGACATAAACACTTAATAGTAACGGGGGTAATCTGAACCCGATTTACTGATGATCCTTAGGGCGATTACCCTAGCTTATAAAGACGAACACTTTTTGTGTGATTCCACTGTGAACAAGGCCCCCGTTCTGGGCGCCGAAACGTCAGCTTCAAATTTCATTTTACTGGTCGGCGCCTCTGTTTTTTGAAATTGTTATCTTTACCTTAAAATGATGATTCATTTTCGTGGCGCAAGGGCATCTGTGGCCAAAGAGAACCGCTGTAAAAGGTATTTTCTTCTACTCAAGGTGGGGTTAAAGACTGATTTTACAAGCATTTCACCCTAAATACGCCTAGCACAAGACCAGAGGAAAGCTTGTACCCATTGTATCACCGGTGGTTGCCCGGCGGCTCTGGGGATCGAGCCCCGCACCTTTCGCTTGCGAGGTGGATGCTCAAACTTCTAGTCCACCGCTGCTTTAGGCTCATCTTTGTTGGCCACTTCACGACAGTACTATGTTATCGCAGCAACCGATCATCCCTCGTGTTTAACTACCCCTCTCTAGCGCTGTCCACTGCATGTTGTCGTCTTCATCGACCTCCGTCCAGAACATACCGCTAGCGTGGCGCCCTCTTGCGTTGAGTGGTCCTGAAATTTTATAGTTAGCGACCACTATACGATTCACCAATTCCGCCCATCTTTGCCTAAAGCCTGACCTTGAAACCCTCACCACGAACCGAAAGCAAAATTAAACGCGACGTGCTAGCGCATATACTTCGTATGTGGCCAAGTAAGCTAAATTGGCTGCAATTTTTTTTTAAATCACTGTTCTGCAACAAGGGCGCGGTACTACTGTCGCCAATTGGCGCCACAGCAAAGGTACTTTCTTGCAGGTCAACACGTCCGCGCCTACGCTGCAGCATCGTTAGTGAAACAAAATGAATTCTCATCGTCGTTACTTGTGGACTTCCATCTCAGCCATGTAGTGGGTCCTTTACGGCACCCCTAAAGACCAGGAGGTCTCGAAGGGTGAGGACAAGGATTTTCGTTATCTTGCACTGATTTTGACCTGAAGTGGCACCCTAAATGTTTCGCTGCGCGGCTGGCAAACAAATCCCTTTGCTTCGATACTTTTCGCACAGGCTCTGCATTCGTTGCTGCTCTGTGTAACCAAGTTGCTTCATTTGGACTGCGTTTGATGGCGCTATAGAGATAGTACCTTAACTTTTTTGGCTGAGGACAAAATGCTGATTCGTGCATTAGTGGCAGATTGATGAGATATGTGCAATGTATACGACATATGAAATCAGCTACGCCGCCATTGTGGCTCAGTGGTAATGGCGCTCGGCTGCTGACCCGAAAGGCGCGGGTTGGATCCTGGCCACGGCGGTAGAATTTCGATGGAGGCGAAATTCTAGAGGCCCGTGCACTGTGTGATGTCAATGCACGTTAAAGAACCCCAGGTGGTCGAAATTTCCGGAGCCTTTCACTGCAACGTCCCTCACAGCGTCAGTCGCTTTGGGACGTTAAACCCCCATAAGCCATATGAGATCAGCTGTTGGTCGACGCCTGTGTTCGTCGTATACGTGCAGACTTCGTCAGAAGTTCAGACCGCAGGGTGTTTGTTTCTGAGCCACACAGTGGGACGCCTAACGTATACCCAACGTTGAAAATCTCCTGAACGTATGACATCACGTCCTGGCGCTTTACGATGGGTAGGACTTCCACGAATGATACAGGAGCCCCTGCATACACCTTAGAAACAAAACTCTTCGGCTCTAAATATTGACACATACGTCTCCTTGCTGATGTCTCAGTTCGCACTGCAGTTTAAGTGAATTTATAACTAACATTCTCGCCCCAACCACTATTGCAACGTAGATACAGATAGTAAGCTTTCGAATTTACTTGACACTTGTCTTGAGCGGCGACTGCTATGATTATATCTTAGCTCCTAAAGCACATATGGAACAAAACCTCAGGCCCTTCCTGTTAGGTGTCCGGAGACCGCTGTACCCTGGATAAGACCACTGGGGCACCGAGGAGGCAATGACGCAGTTTTTTTTTTTTTTTCGCGCGAAAACACTACGTGGCGTCAAACCTGCTCACCGGTTTTTGTGTGAAGCTTGTTCTTGAGGGTGGCCTTGGAATGGCCTTGAAAAAACGATCAATACATAAATAAATAAATGTTGCCGCGACTGGGATTCGAGCCCGCCGCGGCGCGGGCAGACACAGCGTCGCTTGACCACTGCCTGAGAGCAATAGGCCATCGCCGCAGCCTAAAACGCCTAGTGTTAAACTACAACACTCTCGCGCTGTGCATTGCACGTCGTCATCTTCATCCACTAATACTAATACTGCTATCAAACTAATATTCGCGCTTTGAGCTAGGTGGCTGTAGTGACAGAGAGATGTGCGCGGCCCACGTTGGAGTGGAGAAAGTTTCGGCAGAAACACGGCACTAGAGCAATAGGAGTTGGCGTTAACAATATTCCTGCAGAACCGCGGTACTGGAGCATAGGCCGAGGGCGCACAGTGGGTAAACTGGCGCTGACATTGAAAAAGTTGGACGCGCATTACTGGCTCCTTGGTTCATTGAACACGTCTATCCCGCTCTCAGGTACGTGGCGGTGGTGTATGCCTGCAGAAAACTGTGCTTTTGCACAATTAAGCCTCCAGTAACTTTTTTATCAATAAGCAAACACAGCGTAAAGTGTGAAGAGGACAGCATTTTTTTTTTTTTGGGGGGGGGGGGGGCGATTAGAAGTGCAATTCTGCTTTTTTTTTTATTTTCCGCTGCTTAAGTCCTCTCTCACGGCGTTTTTTCAGTGGTGAGTTCGGCGAATAAAGTAAATACTCTTAGCGGGCGTAGGCGGGTCGCAGCCACCATTTCCAGTATTATATAGAGGATATTAGCAAACATTGTCACTTCCTCCGCTGCTGATCTTTGTAGCAGATGATGTATCGAAACGCTTGCAATTTGCAGCACTGAGCACATACACGTTCAACATGTGCCTTTCGTTATGAGCAAGCTGGGAATAAAAGTCATTAATTGAAATAGTGGAGGTGTAAAATATAGAAGTGTTTAGGTACTAGAAACGATCCTGGAAGACTGCAACGTCCAAACGGCCTTCATTCACACGTCAGTGACAATAACATGCGCTCAAGCAGACCTAGCCTCCTATTCAGAAGTGACACCCAGTCAGCGCATTTTCTCTTGTGTTTAAAATCATCCTGCTTTGAACTTAGCGCCACACATCAATTAAATTTGCCTTGAAGGCTTCAGGCGTGGTCGCTTCGTTGGTGTAGGCGGGGACGGTGAAAGAAAACAGAGAAGTAAAAAATTCGTATACGTCGTCACCCAAGATGCAGGTCTGAGGCGACTAATCCACTTTGCATCAGATGTTTGGCTTAGCAAAACAACTAAGCAAAACATTGCTAAGCAATCCTCCGGAGCTCAGCCTTGCGGTAACCAGTTATGACGAAGCGGTGCCAATGGGAGGTCGCTGTTGAACTCACTATATGGGTCATTCAGTAGAGCTTTAGAACAGCGTTCTTCGATTAGTGTAACTATGTAACAGAAAAAAGGGCTAGTGGATTAGCCGTGTAAAGTCCTCTGCCAAGCGCAGAAAGTGCAGCAGCCGGGGAGGATTCGTCTTGCTCCAGTAATGAACATTGTGGAGGGCGACCTCATCATTGCGGCAAAACTTCGCCTCGTCGGACCAGATTATGCTTTGCGGTAAGTCCGATTGTACTCCTGTATCAAAATCCAGTTCGAGTACTGAAGACGAGTTTGGAAATCCTTGTCTTCTAAATAATGATGCTATTGAAGATAGGAATCTCTGCGTCGTCATATTGATCAAGTCCGGCCTTGCGTCTCCAGGTCTGCTCTTTTCAAAACTTCTTTACTTCGTACGTTTGAAGGTACACTTGTTTACATGCGGAAGACATGCGCCCGAACTGTGTGCATGGATTTCACAAAGCTGTTTGCCTGACACAAAACACCCTTAGGTCTGCGGTTTATTTAAAAAAAAAGAATGAAGTGCATATAGTAAGGATGGAGCTATCTATAATCGAGCACTCGCTAATCACTCGTCAAGAAAACTCCGGTGTAGGTGGTCCCGTCAGGCATAATTGCTTGGAGATGAGCCGCCATGAAAGCAACAATAGCCGTCCAGGACGCTTCGATGGCCCCCTTACAGCCCTTACGTTCCTTTCTTAAGCTCCCCGTTTCACTCACAGTGTTGTAGCCTCGGAGTATGATCATACAACTTTCCAAAGTTCCTGGGCGCCCGCTGCAAAATATTAGTCCAGTTTTCATTCTATCGTCGTTCGACTTTTCAAACAATCTATTGGCACTGAACACCAGAGTGTTCTAGTTAAGAAGTAAATTTCTAAATTTTATTTATTTAGCTGGCTAATTAGGTAGACTTTCATAGGTGACGTCCTCTGTGGCTGGCACTGCAGTTTATTTCTAAAATTATTTGTTTCTATCTCGACCTCCAAATTTTTAGGACTTATTGAAAACGTTTACCGAAACACCCGGTATATTCTACACCTGTCGAAAGAAATGCGAATTCGCACTTTCCCGAACATTTCGCAATAAGGTGAAAAAAAAAACAAATTGTCTCACAAATGCCTCAGCCGCAAGGTCTCACTAGCGCAGTTTTACGAAAAGCTTGCTCGGCGCACGTGCAGGGTATAAGGAAAGGCGCAAGCAATCACACGACAACGTGTGATAGTATATGTACCCCTTACTCCCTGTCGCTAAGTGGATGCTAACATTCGTATCGGGCGCCCTGCGACGCTACCGCAGACACCCCTGTGCTCCGTATTCCGTTCTTCGGCCTCGTGAAAGATGTTGCGATAGCGAACTACGACAAGCGTCTTCACTTTCCGCGTGGCGCGTGCGCGGGCCGCAACCATTCTCTGCCCCCTATCTATGCCGCTTATTTTAGAGTAACGGCCGTTACAGCCTGAAACTCCCAAGAACGAGACTTCCTCGTCATCCGTAAAGAGAAGCCGAAACGCAAGAGAGAGAGAGAGAGAGAAAGGTCAAGGGCAAGACGTGCTCTTATTGCGTTGCGGATTAGAAGAGTAGTAGGTGAAACCATAAACAAAAAAAGCGCCCCGCTCATAGCACAGCGGTCGTTGTTTTTTATTTTGCATATTCTCTTCTGCCGTCTGGGCACGTGTCTTGCACCTGCACGTGCTGCCAGGCTTGCCGGGCGGCTGCGTAGCGTTCCCTACATTATATTCGAACGGAAACCTGTTGTGTCTCTGATCTCTAAACGATACAGTCCGGTTAAGCTAAACCGCTAACTCCAGTCCGCTTAAGAAAAGCCAAAAAACAAAAGGAATATTCTAGAAGATATCTCCTTCAACGACCAATAGCGACACGTGTCGCCCTAGAAGGGTGAGAGGGTGGAGGTTCAACAGGGTTGAAAACTGGGCCAGATGGAGGCGTTCATATTGAAATTTGTAGGCGCAAATTTTACAAGCAAGAAGAGGTCACAGGACACGCGCCGTTTGTAGGAAAGGACGCGGTAGCTTAATTACGAAAAAAACAACGCCACGACGACTAAAAGTGAGCGGTTCCAGTTCAAAAAGAAAAATAAAGATCTCCGCAAATATCCTATTTCTTTATTTCACAGCGAGAGTGATGGCGTGCTGACGCAGTTACGATACGAGGCGATGTAAAATGCATCCATCACCTCTCTGGTATGTTGTCGCAGGTGACGAAATAGGAGTTGGGTGTGCTCAGATATAGGGCGCCAGTTTTCGCCCTGGCGCCCGCACTCAGTCACTCAAGATGAGATATCGTTTTTATGCTAAGGCGGATTTTCAGACAAATCCCGGTCTGGATATATGTATGCAAATCCACACAAGAAGAGAATCTTGGGCAGGACAGCAGATTCACAAATCGCGAGCTGCACTCTGAGCTTAATCTTGCAGGGCCGGCAATCGCGATCAACTTGTTCTGTCTTTCTTTGTACACGGGGAATAATCTTCCTAATCTTTTGGGGCGAATAGGGCCACTGTGCCATCATATTTGTTCGCCAAGAGCTTTAATGCATGTGATAATCGGTGCATATGCGCAATAACAGCATAATTTTTTGAGGTTTTTAGTTTTCATTGGTGGGAGGTAAATGCCTTTTGCCCATTTCATTAACTTGAAACAAGACATGATTATGACATTACTTGGGTAGCCTGCTTCAGACATTCTGGACACTTGTGCATTCAAGATATCCCGCATTAAATGTATGCAAGATTTTGCTGGGTCAGCTTGCTCCGTTGCCCCCTTTCTTCCTCTCGGAGAAAAATAAATTTGACTTTGACTTTGACTTTGACATGAAACATGATGTCGAAATTAACATCAATAGAATCAAAACAAAACGAGATTACAACGGAAATGAACGATTTGAAAGCGCGCCTATGTTCTCTTGAAAAACAGCTTGTAAAAATAGGTGACATTAGCAAAGCAATAGATTGTATTTCAGTAGAACTGCGCCCGGACCAAGAAGCGTTGAAGTTTCTCAATGCGAAAATTGAAGATTTAGAAAACAGAGGTAGGAGGAATAACCTGATCTTTTTTGGTTTCAAGGACTCTGAGAACGAAACCGCTGCCAAGTCAGAAGAACTTGTTCTTGGCCTATGCGCCTCCGAACTTTCACTTCCCTCATTTGTAATTGAACGCGCTCACCGGGTAGCTAAGTTCGAAGCTGGCAAAGACCGGCCTGTCATTGCAGCATTTTCCTCTTTCAAGGTACGGCAGTCGGTGCTCTCAAGTGCGCATAAGCTAAAGACACTTCTTACAGCATATCTGAAGATTTTTCACATGCTATGCGCGAAAAGAGAAAGATTTTGTGGAATTGCGCAAAAAGAAACAATCAGGATGGGAAAAAAACAGTGCTTAAGTTTGATACGCTGAACGTAAACGGAAAACGTTATCAGTATGATAGCGAGTCAAGGGGTGTGGTCGAGCTGTGACCCCTGGGCTCGTCCCTGAAAACAAGGCCACTTAGTTTGCTGCTCATCAACTGCCAGTGCATTAAAAATAAAATTGATAAATTTTGTCTTCTAGTTGAGTCTATAAATCCCTGAATTGTTCTTGGAACTGAGTCATGGCTCGACTCGTCTGTCTTAAATTCTGAGGTTTTCCCTTCCGGAGATCAGTGTTTTCGTCGCGATCGTTGCACAAGAGGCGGGGATGTGATCATGCTCGTTTCAACGGGAATACCATGTGCAATGGTGGAATTTTTTTCTGTTACGGAGTCTGTGTTTTGTAAATCAAGATTATCAAACGGAAAAGGCTCAAAAGTTGGGGTATTCTACCGCCCACCAGGTTCATCGCGGGCAGAAGTTGAGCATCTATCAGATATTCTCGACACTATTGAAGGCGATCCTATCTTGTTGGGCGGTGACTTCAAATTCCCCAGCATAGATTGGTCAGCCAGTTCCCCGAGAGACAGTGCTCAAGGTTCCTTGTACTCAACATTTTTCTACTTAATTGATTCATTTAGGTTCCATCAGTACATTCATGATGCGTCTCGCAATGATGGCACTGGAAATATTCTTGATTTATTGCTGTGTAATACCCCAAACATTATAATAGATGTTAAAGTACTGCCGGGAATAAGTGATCACAATATAGTAATAGCTGACATTTCTATTGGCAATGTGTCAGTCGCAAGAAACCTCGCACGAAAAGTCTATGTATTTAGTAAGGGGAATTATGGTAGCATTAACATAGAATTAGAATCATATTTTTCGGTTTTCGATACTTTAGCTGATGAACTTGGTACTGAGCAGTTATGAACCATTCTAAAAGAAAAACTCCTACAGCTACAAGACATGTTCATGCCCGCGCAAACTATATCTCCTAGAAGAGCTAACAGCAAATCATGGATCAACAGCGAGTTATACGCTGTAACGAAAAGAATAAAGCGAGTCTACCTGAAACTTGGAAAAAGGCTTCGTCCTGCAAATCTGGCTGAACTAAAAAGCTTAAACTCTCAGTTTAAATCGCTGGCAGGAACAGCGAAACCTTCATACTTTTCTTTACTAGGAAACAGGTTTGCACAGGATTCGAAACAATTCTGGAAACGTTCGCAGTCGCGGCAAAGATGACTGCCCGGTACCAACGATAAAAAGTGGTGAAACGCTCATTGAAGATGACGCATGTAAGGCTGCGACCTTTAGTAAATATTTCTTGTCAGTATTTATTTCATCCCACTCGCGAGTTCTACAGATTCCAACAAGTGCTGATCTGATGCCAGAAGTTAGCTTTAGCATAGCAGGTATTCGCAAGCTATTGCGTAATGTGAACCCATTGGTTGCAAGCAGCCCAGACGATTCGCCAGCAGCAGTTATCAAAAATTGTGCTGATACATTGTCATTGTATTTTACTCGATTATTTCAAAAGAATTTGCAAGAAGGGACTCTGCAAAAAGACTGGAAATTGGCTCGCGTTGTGCCCATCCATATACGTGGACCGAGAAATTTGGTACAAAACTATAGGCCAGTGTCTCTAACAAGTATTGCTTGCAAGACAATGGAGCATGTAATTTACAGTTCTATTATGTCGCACCTCATTAAACATAATTTACTTAACCCTTCTCAGCACGGAGTTCGCCAAGGTTTGTCTTGCTCTACACAGCTGGTTGAGTTTACATGATATTGCGGTTGCTATTGATAAACAGAAAGTTATTGATTGCATTTTTTTGGACTTCCAGAAGGCATTTGATGTTGTTGCACATGATCTCCTTTTTCCGAAATTACGCAGCTACAATTTTAACGAAAGAGTCATTGTATGGATTTCTGAATACCTATCTCTACGACAGCAGTGTGTAGTTGTTGGTGGTCGCTCCTCGAACTATGCTTCTGTCACTTCGGGAGTCCCCCAGGGCTCTGTTCTGGGGCCGCTTCTTTTTTTGTTACATATAAATGGTATTAATGCTGATGTTACTTCTTCATTTAGAATGTTCGCAGGCGACTGCGTGATTTATAGAATTATAAATAGTGTACTTGATATGCAAAGCCTGCTTTATGACTTAGACAAGATAGCCGTGTAATTAGGACATGACTTTGAATACTAAAAGGTGTGTACACGTCACCTTTCGAGGAAGCGCTCGTACTCTTCTTATATATACACTACAAACCATGCGGCATTGAAAAAAGAACAAAATTATCAATTCTTAGGCGTTTATCTTACTGCTGACCTGAGGTGGTCAAAGCATGTTAATTACATGAACTAATTAATTAAAGAAAGCTGCTGGTATTCTAAGAGCACGGACTGTTGGGCGAGTTGGTGCATTGCAAACACGTACAAGCGCACAAAAACACAAACACACGAAGAAAGAGACTGAGACACCACGAGCGCTTGTGGTGTCCCAAAGCGCTCGTGGTGTCTCAGTCTCTTTCTTCGTGTGTTTTTGTTTTTTTTTTGTGCGCTTGTACGTGTTTTGTATTCTAGGTTTGTCAAGAAGAAATTTCAGCCATCTTCCACAGCATCTCAAAGAACAGCTATATTGTACTTGCGTCCGCACGGTACTCGAATATGCATCAGTGTGCTGGGACCCGCACACACAAGAACTTATTGATAAATTGGAAAAGAATTCAAAATAGGGCCGTCCGCTTTGTCCTTAGAAATTATGACAGGACACTCAGTATCTCAGAAAGCAAAATGAATCTTCAGTGGCCAGAACTTAAAACTCGATGAAGAAATCTGTGATTAAAATTTTTACACAATATTTTCTATTCCAAGACTGGTATAGACGAAACGAAATATTTGAAGCCCCCTTTCTATGTCTCAAAGCGAAAGACCACAATTTAAAGCTTTATGAATTTCCTTTTAAAGGTGGCGTACTCCGATATTCGTTTTTTCTGCGTACAGTTCGCGAATGGAATGCCTTGCCGCCACATATTGTTAATGTCGTACCAAATGAAGCCTTTTTTCGCGCGTTAAGTGCAGGATTTCTTGTTTTGTTAATGTGAAAGTGCCCCCTGGTGTAATGCCGAAAAGCAACGCACGTACCAAATAAATAAACAAATAAAATAAATAGCGATGTAATTCTTCGCGAGTTCGGAATGCGCGTAAATATAGTTAAGGAGCTTTTTTTTACCTGGGACAATACTGCCAGCAGGTGAATGCGGACCTAAAAACCGCGATTCATCCGCTTTGGGCAGTTCTAGGGTGAAATTGAGCCCAGAGCTGCACTCTTGAAGGCTTTCAGAATAATAACAATAAGGTTGCTGAATCCAACTCTGCCGACAAAGGCCAAAAAATAGGCAAAAAAGATGCCCTTGTGCATGCCTGCCAATCGCTGGTACTGCTTCCAATCAACTTCGCTAAAGAAAATATTGCCTAGTATGGGTGCAACAAGTTACCCAGTGCAAACGCCAGCCTTCTGTACAAAGAGCTTGTCGCCGCAACCTACAATGTTAAAACCAAGGAACACTGTCAATAATTTCAAGAATGCTTCTGCAGAAACGGTGGGCATTTACGCAAGCTTCAATTCCGTCATTTTTATGCATGATGCATGACTTCACGGAAGACAAAAGCCGATCATGGGGAAAGAAATAATAAGTCTTCGATGTCGATGCTGACGACATATGCTGAGCTGGGATTGTGCTCTCTTTGAAAAGGGCAAAAATTGCATCTTAGTTCGGAATGCCGAAAGGGTCCTTGTGGATCACCTTGGAAAAATGTTTTTGTAAATACAAGGGTGCGAGCTTCGGCCAAGTTCACTGTTCTGAAACAATGGATCGGAACAGAATGCCAAGTTTGTTCGTTTTGAAAGAAAAAATTACATTAAGGAGCTCAAATTTGGCCTCTGTTACCACCCAACACAATATTAGCCGGTTCATGTCTTTCAGTTCTATAAGGCTCGTTCCTGGACTTCAGGAGCCTGAACGCTCACTACCTTGAAGTTTTTCTGGACGGCAGCAAGCGCCTTGTCGTTGTACAAACAGCTCACAATTTTTGTAAAAGCACCTTCCTTATCAGACACGAGAACCCTTTCTTCATTTTCCACTATTTTGCAACAGGCTCCACTTTGTTTGCGCCTACTTGCGTTTCCGTTAGCCCGCTCCAACACATCGACGCACTCGATGTTGAAGCTCGGCCTGCGGTTTTGAGAGGTAAGCCGGGCGACTGACGAGGCCAAGACGACTTTCTCAGCTGGTGTCGGAGATGGCTGAAAGCTAAACTTTGGTTCTGACTGCAGAATTGGCCCATAGCCTTCAGGGATGGGTCCTTGCCCGAGAGAAGTTTCCAAGTGGAGGAGATGTCTTCTTCTTAGTGGGAAGCGTCGCGTGTACCTAGTTACAAAAACTTTTTTGAGCTGCTCAGTCGTAGTGCGCCATTCTTGGTAGCTTCTGCGGCATCTGGTGCCGGGCGCTGAGGAATCGCATGGTGTCCAGAGATGGTCCTTCAGGGAGCGTACTAGATGTCTCCACTCGGAGGGCAGCATCCGGTACAGTCTTCTCGCATAACCTGGGGTAGGTTGGAGCAGCCCAAACAAAGCTTGAAAGTCAAGGGGGCAGGCGCCGAGCTTCACGTACCAAGATAATAATAATTGGCAATAATAATTGGTTTTTGGGGAAAGAAAATAGCGCAGTATCGTTCTCATATTTCGGCGGACACCTGAACTGCGCCGTAAGGGAAGTGATAAAGGAGGGAGTGAAAGAAGAAAGGAAGAAAGAGGTGCCGTAGTGGTGGGCTCCGCAATAATTTCGACCACCTGGGGATCTTCAACGTGCACTGACAGCGCACAGCACACGGGCACCTTAGCGTTTCGCCTCCATAAAAACGCAGCCGCCGTGGTCGGGTTCGAACCCGGGAACTCCGGATCAGTAGCCTAGCGCCATAAGCACTGATCCACCGCGGCGGGTACGCACCAAGATGCAGCTTTTGTCTTGAGGGTAAGGATGGCTATCAACAGAGGTAGGATAGCAGGATTAGTAAGGTCGAAGTTCACGACTTTGTACTAGAAAAGTAGTTCAACCGGATACAATACTAGAAGAGTAGTTCAACCGGATACAAAGCTGGGAATGTTGGGGGCTGTTCATGACGAGAATTTGTAGGCGCAAACTTTACAAGCACAGAGAATAAGAGGGCACGGCACACAGGACACATAAACGGCGCCTGCCATGTGTCCTCTTTTTCTCTGTGCTTGTGAAGTTTCATCCAAAAATTTGTCATGAACGGCGGACGTACTGTGAAGGTTTTAAGGATAAAATGCTTCTATACCCCGTGTTCAGAGCGCCGCGGCAAGAATGGAGAGAGAATCCGGAGGCGAACACAAACAACCTTTTGCGAAACATTCTGTTCAACCCTTGTGCCTACATGCTGCTGTGGCGCGCGCCGGAGTGGCGCATGCGTCAACCACATCGTCTCTGAATGTGCTGCACTGGTTACTGCGCATGCACGGCCCCGCGCAACTCGTCACAGCGTGGCAGCAACCACATTAGCCCAATAGATTGCTGTAGCAACAGATGCCCGCAATTCTCCTCCTCCTCAAAATAAGTATACAAAATCGGAAGAAAAGATATGCCGCAGCAATCGCATTTGTCTCGAAGTTAAATTTGATCACGTCAGCGTTTGCAAAATCATGTCGCCTTCGGCATCTGCTTTGCGGAAGACAATTCTGGGTCGTCGATTCAAGGCCCGCTGGTACGAGGCGTTTCAGGCTTTATAGGCAGCTCATCAGGAATGGCTCATAAATTCTTGGTTCGGCGCCACTTCTAAGCAGTTCTATGAGCAGCACCAGAGAGGGCTGCTTATATCCGTGACACCAAGCAGGACGTGACGTAGAGTACATGGTTTATCGAACTTCCGCTCACTGCGTCAACAGACATGGCGCTTCAGCATCCTTGGCAAGAGATGTTTTTATTTTTTTAAGCACGCCCTCCTTTCCCGCGCATTTTTTTACATTGAGCATGTTTTCCAGACCGCAGGGAGAAACTGTATCAAAAAATAAAAAAGCTAGAACCTAGCGGCACTTCAGCGCATCCACGGCGTCAAACAACATTATTAGAGCAGAACATTGCAACATTACTATTGAGGCTTGTTGCATATCATCAGCACTCTCGTAGTCGAGCATTATCTTCACAATTTATTTGATTAGGTACCAATTGATGATGATAGATTTTAATGGCGCAACAACCGCTTTGGCTAAAGATCGCCATGGCACAAGGATTACTTTCTTTTCCTCAAGGTTGGGTCAAAGAGCTATTTCCACAGAATTCCATTCCACATAATCGGAACGCCAGGCCAGGGGAAAGCTTATAGAGACTGTATGACCGGAAGTACCAGGCGGCAGTGGGGATCGAACCCCGCACCTCCCACAAGCGAGACGAATGCTGAAACCACAAGGCAACTGCTGCTGTGAAGCAGTGGAGAACCAGCGCTGACTAAGCCGCAAAGAAATGCCTGGCCGTTAATGCTTCTCGTGAATTCGTTCTTTCGGCCCAGCTGTTGCATTATTTTGCGTTCATCATCTTCCGATTCGTGAATTCATGATTGCTTCTGGCTTTTCTCTTTCGAGGCATGCTCGTAACGACACCACGCTGCGGAGGTCGCGTGGCTGCTGGGAGAGATCTGCGCCGGACGGTCTCATTTCCGTTCACATTACTCTGTAGGGTCACGTGACAGGCGCGGGACAGTGGATGGCGTGGTCACATGGAGCGCTCGCTTGTGTGGCGTCATGGCACTGGTCACGTGATTACGGCAGGTCGCATGGCCATCTGCGCTACTACGCCAACGCCGATAGCTACAAAAGGAATACCCTATGAAGAACTTGGGTCTTAATATATTCTGCATATTTGATTCTTGGGACATATACCGGTGTTTTTTTTTTAACCACATGGCTCACGTTACATGTATCACACTGCATATTCAGTTATTGCACAACGTATGATCCGCAAAAACCGATCGCGTCTATCTTCGCTATCTGAGCACATCTCGCGAAAAATACCTACCGACACGATGCGTGTCGTGACAATTATACACGCCCGCAAGCGACGCGTGCTAGGCCAACTCCCCGTCTGAGTAGTCATCCAAACCCGGTCATCTGTACACCGGCGCCGCCTTCTGTTTTATCTCCTTTAAGCTTATCTAAATCAAGATGGGCAATAGCGTATTGCACGAGCTTCCCAGCACGTACGGGGCGCGTTTTTTTTTATTGGTTGATTGGAGCCACGTGCTAGCCGTCGTTTACATTGGCGCACGTTGCCGTGCCCATTGGGGTCGCGACTACCTCCCCTATTACACATTGTTTTCGATCAGCAGTCGAATACGTTTCTGCGCTAGACAATAGTGAGAGTCTATAAGAAGACAAGTCATCAGCTTTTATACCTCCCAGGAGCGGGTTGCTAATAGGAACCGCTCCTAACTCGACTCAAACAAGAAGGAAAGAAACCGGCGTGGTGGTTGGATTTGGTAAAAAAGACTTACCCACCTGTCTGTATTTGTCATATTTCCTCTCAAACAAACATAGTCCGAGTCTTTCAACGAGAGTAGTAAAGAGTACCGCTTAACTTCCTTCCAGAGAAACTGGTGACAATTTCAGGTTGCTTAGTGCTCTCATATTCTCCCTGCTGTTAGGTTCAACGGTACGACACATAAATATTTATATAGAAAAAAGTGGTGCATGAGTAATAGGCAGTGTCGATTCACACGGATTTTCACATTATGAGCCGCCACGGTGGCTCAATGGTTACGGTGCTCGGCTGCTGGCCCGAAAGACGTGGGTTCGATCCCGGGCGCGGCTGTCGTATTTCGATAGAGGCGAAATGCTAGAGAGAAATACTAGGAGTTATCCGGAGCCCTCCGCTTTGGTGTCCTTCATGGCTTGATTAGCTATTTGAGGTTAAATCCCATAAACCAAAGCAATCCTTGACTTTGTGAGTGCCTTCATAAGGGTGAAATAGTGCTCACTTTACACGAGGCTGCAGAAGAAACCCCCCTCTTCAAAGTTTTTTTCTTTGCGAACAACAGCATTAAACAAGGAAATGAACATTTCCAACGACAAAATGCACCGAGTACGAACCCAATTTATTGCTTCGAGCTGCTGGCACAATCAGGCTGTCATAGCTAAGCTTTAAAAAGAATCAACGCGCTCTACTTAAATCTAGATAAAGCAGTGTTGCAAACTGTCATCTTGACAGTCTATATTTTATTGAGTACGCCAGAATCACTAGTTGCAAAAACAAAGAGCAAGCTGTTATGATTATATAGGTTTGGCCCCATGTTAATAGTGTACAACTTCGAGTACTTGTTGAAGAACTGTAGCTACAGATGATTCCTTGCGGGTAAATTTAGCTGGTTCTTTTCTATTTCCTAAAATAAAGCCCAGTAACATTTAAAATTGTCACGTGACTATGCAATCTCGCATCGCGATGTTAGTCCCCTCGCCCTCTCCTCCACCCCTACCTAATATTAAAAAAAGTCGGCTAATGAAAGTTTAAGTCACGGTCATTTCCACCAGTCACGGCGATGGTACCGTAATGAGAGCGCATATTCGTTGTTTTTTTTTTTTAGTTATGATCAGACTGCACAAGCGCTACCATGCTAATGTCGCTGTGCCAGGAGATCGCATACCGTTTCCTGCAGGTAACCTGTTCTGTTGCCGCCTATGCTAAAGCCCCATGATCATGACAAAAATGGCTGGCACACGCTCATCGCGGTGCCATCTCTGCGACCAGTGTCCTGTGTACTCATTGAGACTTTGCGCATTCAGGTTCCTTGAATCAAGGAGGGTTTGGCTGTGCCATGCGAACAGCGCCACCAGGATACGAGGTGCCAGGTTTGCATTTTTAGGTAGAATATTATAGTAGGATGTACAAAGTGTGATCCCAATGTAACAGAAAAATTTTTAAAAAATATTTCCAAAAGTATTTACACATGAATGATGCAGAGTTTTTCAGAAATCATCAGAAATACAGGATACATTTTTGGTGCCGCAAGATTTTATTGCCGGAATAGTTTAATTGAGACAGACAGACGGCCGGACAGTAGCATCCCTTTTGTATAATAGTAGTGATAATTGTCACCTAGTTATCAAATCTTAGAATGCTTAATTTCTTCGGATTGACGGCCAATAATATTCTTGGCCCCATTCAAACTGCTGTCTCGCCCTCGCCCGTCAAGCCTCTTATTGCCTTTAACTTGCTTGTAGGTTTGAAAGCTCAGCTTGCCCTCGCTGTGCCTAACACGAGTTCATCTTATAACTCTGAGATGGGGTAGTGCACTGAGTGCTCAAAAGGTCTGCATTGAATGAGAAAGTAGGTTGTTGTACCTAAGACTGTGAGCAATTTTTAAAAATGGGCTTTCTAATTTAGAGAGCGCCTTTTCCGGCATATCATTGTCAGCGGTGTAGAGCATCAGAATACAGCTAGGACTTGCTAACTAGCAGGATGATAACTAGCAGGCGCGTAAACCACAGAGGGACGACTTTTTTTTTTACCTTGCTGTTCGGTCTCCGCCGGCACGCGTTTTCCGGATGACGCGAGACATGACCGAGATTTGTTGAGCTACGGCGGCAAGAGTAATCATCGCGTTTTCCAAATTAAAATAACTGATATTTGTATTTTGTATTACTTAGGGCTGACTATGTGCATTTCGGTCAGTGCTTTCACATGCAACACCGACACAACGAATTCGGTCGGAGGAACAGAAAGGTTCCTTGAAGCTTGCATAGGCATTCATTCTATTATTAAACGCGACAGAAACATCACGTAAAATGTGTTGATGATTTTATGACCAGCGTATTTTTAGATGCAAGGCATTATTCCGTATGTTTTGATTACAATAAACAGGTTTACTTCCGCCGCGGCAACAGCTCCCGTGACCTACGTCGCACGCCGTCTCGGCGCTCCCCAATGGTCAGTCGCAGAGCGAGCTCGCCGACGCTGCGACTGAATACCAACCGGACGGAACTCGATCGCAAGCCGTCTGCGGCTAGAGCGACGGCCCACCCCAGTCGCAGACCGACAGAATTCACAGTGTCGCAGGTGAAAATTGCATGCATGTGAAACGGGCCTATGCCGTTGCTCACGCGAGCCACGCCCTGACAAAAACTGGAATTCAACTACTCCGTCAAATTCCAGTTTTTAACTGGAATTCAACTACTCCGTCAGCCCCGCCGCGGTGGCTCAGTGGTTAGGGCGCTCGACTACTGATCCGGAGTTCCCGGGTTCGAACCCGACCGCGGCGGCTGCGTTTTTATGGAGGAAAAACGCTGAGGCGCCCGTGTGCTGTGCGATGTCAGTGCACGTTAAAGATCCCCAGGTGGTCGAAATTATTCCGGAGCCCTCCACTACGGCACCTATTCTTCCTTTCTTCTTTCACTCCCTCCTTTACCCCTTCCCTTACGGCGCGGTTCAGGTGTCCAACGATATATGAGACAGATACTGCGCCATTTCCTTTCCCCAAAAAAACCAATTATATATTACTCCGTCACTGAGAAGGAAGGCTTGCCTATCATTTGGGCGATCGCAATGTTTCGCCCCTTGCATTTACGGCACCCCCCTTTCAACTTCATCACGAACCAGCATTCCCTGTTTTGGCTGGCCTCCTTGAAAGACCCTACTGGCCGCCTCGCTCGCTGGGCCCAACGCCTACAGGAATACGATATCCGTGTCATATATCACTCCTGCCGAAAACAACACGGCGTCGACGCTTCGTCCCGCTCTCCACTTGAGCCTGACAGCGTCTGCCACTCGCAAGTCAATTGGGCTTCGCTGTCGTTTTCAATGGACATCATGGGCAGTGAACAACAAAAGGACCCTTGAGAATCTTCTATCGTACGCTTTCTCTCCAATCCCTCAACAGTACGAGTGCCTCGTGCTCTACGCCGCCAGACTGCACACTTCGCAATTCGGGATGGGCTCCTGCACCGCCGCAACTACGTTTCTACGGCCGGAAGCGGTTGTTCGTCATCCCTGCCCATTTACGGTAGAAATTATGCGCCCTCTTTCACAATTACCCGCAGTCTGCTCATGCCGGTGACTTTAAAACGTACACACGACTCCGCCTACGCTATTATTCGTGCGGTATGTTCGCCTGCGTACTCAAGTATGGCCCCTCATGCCTTGACTGTCAACGTCGCAAGCCCGGTCCTCACCACTCAGTCGGCTTGATGCAGCCTCTCCCTTGCCCTACCCGGCCTTGTGACTACGTTGGGAATGACCTCTACGGACCGCTTCCTTACAAAGCTGATGGCAACCGTTGGGTTATTGTCGCCGTTGACCACACTGCATCTTTCATCTTGCATCACTTCATTATACGCCATGGAGCACCGCGGGAAATGCCGATCGGCCGCGGGCGCGTCTTTCTGTCCGAGGTCGTGGAATCTCTTCTCAGACAATGTAAGATCACTCACCTTACCGTAACGACCCACTATCCGCAGACTAACGACTTGATGGAAAGGTTTAACCGCACCGTGGGCGATATGCTGTCCACGTACGTGTCCTCCGACCATTCCGATTGGGACAGGATCCTCACCTTTATCGCCTACACTTACGCAACCGCCACGCAGAGCATCACTGGCTTCTCACCGTTTTTTCTTCTCTACGGGCGAGAGCCTTCCTCATTGGAAGCCCCAGTGACACCCCTGACATATCACCGCCGACGTAACCGCGAGATTGTTCACGTGTCCCGCCTGGAGTTGTGCTACGACCCGTGTGTTTTCTCCCTGACTCCAGGATGGCCTCACTTTCAGGCGGGGGTGATTGTAAAGAGGAAGGTGGGCAGCGGCCGCAGCCGCACCGCCAGCGCAAGCGCGAGATCGTCGTGTTGATGGTCGGAGCTCGGAGCACCATTTTGGCTAGCTCTCCTTATGCTCTTTTTCTTTTAAATCCTGTTACAGTGTTTTTTTTTCCTCATGTAATGAGAGCTGGGTTTCATCAACTAAGTTCAACTGTCGGCGTGCATAAATCCTTCCTGTATCCGAAATCACCTTATACAACTTTCTATGTACGAATTGTGCCAGGTAAAAGTAGCCAACTGGTTAAAACACAGGAAGTGTCCCAGGCGAGTGAAACTGACTCAGTGCTATTGAGCGGCTTAAATGCTAATTGGCTATGATTTTAAATTTTCGCTTCGGGGAAGATTGTCGATTCGGAAGTTGTAGAAAGGGCCGAAAAACAGCATACTGAAACGTTTGCAACAAGGTACCATTCGCGATCTTTTTGCAGACCTAAAAAGACAGCCCGCAAAATACAAAAAACTGCCACGAAATAGCGGTGCTACTTACGCGTTTTAGGACACGCGGTAGGAAAGCAAAATCCACTCATCTCCGCAGCACTGTCCCCGATGCAGCTTTGCGTTTGCAGTGGCCACTAGATATGCGTCAGCAACATCCGTAGCCGCGTGTTATTTTTAGGGTGGTAAATACAAGTCGGCCGCGCGTGGTTGTTAACATTTCAGTCTCATCTTTTCAAGACCATCAACAAATTCCAAACCAACGTCTTTTTTTTGAAAGGCAATATTTAGAACATTTGCAAATTAATAATTTCTACTTTGCAAACTTTTGAAAACGAAATAAATATCCCAGAATAGGCCACACGCCTGTCAACAGCACACATTTGGTTTCACTTGACAGGGAGACTGTTTTTAAAAATTTGGTTACATATAGCTGGAACATCCGGCATATCAAAGGCAAACCAAGTGGAAAGAACCAGCATGGGCCCTCATAGTTTTACAAAATTTTTATTAATAATCCGCGGGTTGATTTACAGTACATGTCATTGACTTGAATACGGATGCGAAATGCCTGCAGCTTTCTCTTTAGAGCACCTGAATACCGTAACACGCAGCAGCATAAAAATTCTTTGGTGTCGCATAAATTTCCGATGACTTGTTGTGTAGACCGTAGCAAATTATTTTCTCGTAGACACCACACATAGGACTTAAATATCGAGCTATAAATGTCAAATATGAGAATCCTCGTAATATTAAGCAACCAAGTCATCGTCTTTAGCCAAAAATCTTTTTACTATGTGCCTGTACAAATCAGCCATGAAAAAGCACTTATGGTGCCCACTTTATTGCGACAGCATGACATTCACAACAGTAGGTGTAAAATTACCTGAGACAGACTTTCTATGAAAGAGACAGAAATGACGGGAAAACTAGCTGTCAGCACTGTAACGAAGTAATTATAGTCAAGATGGCTTATTTAGGTACAAACAATAAAGCGTTTGGGCTTTTTTCTCTACAAAATAAGCAGCAACAATTCTTTCTGCTTACATTGTAAAGAAAAATAAAAAACACTCTTTTGTTTTTCTCCGTCAAGGTCATCCGATGACCTCGATGTAGATGTCCTTCTTTCGATCGTTGTCACATAAAAAAAAAAGCAACGAGGCAGAGGTCTCCCTGAGGGCGGACAAAGCGATTCGCTGCGGTGAAGTTCTTTACCAGAACTGAAATCGCGGGGCGGGGCTTAGCCCGGGAAGCATTTTTCTTTAAGATCAAAGACTGCGGAGGTCACTGAGCAGGCAGATGGATAAGCATGTGCCTATCTTCTAATCAGAACCGGGCAAGTGTGGCGTCTTCTTTCTTCTTGCATGACTCGACGTCAACGCCGTTCTCCAGGGTGTACTCGTTCTTCCGCTCACTTCCATTGGCTCTGAATCTTCTGAAGGCCAGCCGGTCGAGAGCACCAGTCGGAGCCTCGCAGGCCACGTACGAGATGTAAGAAAGCAACAAGCTCCAAACAGTAACTGAGAAAAACAGCGAGATCTGCAAAGAGAAGCACAACGCACCATCATGTGAAAACCGGATACATAAAACATCGCTACTAGTCCTTGAAATCGGTTGTGCCGCAGATTCAACGCGGTAATGAAACTGTGCTGACTAAGAACCTAAGATAAAAAGCCTGTTGGTTGGAGGCTGCTTCTTGATGGCGTTGCAGGCGCAGGGCGTCGGATACAAGACAGCTCAAATGGGCCCAGGGAGAAAGTTACGCTGATCGTGAGTAGCTTTGATCCAAACCGATGCGAGAACGTTCGACAAATGAAGCTTCCAGTCATGCTTGAAGATGCATTGAACACGAAGCAAACTTGAGCATCTTTCTTCTACATTGGGTCCTTTCATTCATCGAAATTTCCGCACCGAACCGGCCATTTCGTCTCTTAAACTGATCGCAGACTTAACCTGCCAGTTTGGAGTGGCGCTGGTGCTGTCCTTTGTGTTCTACTTTTGTCCTCGTTCGCCGCCCCATTTTCATTACATCTTCAAGCATGAACCAACCACAGAGTAAGAAAGAGTTTGTCCTACGTTTCATGCGTTTTTTTTTCAATACAAATACTAACCTGGCGAAGAGAATTTATTGCAGCCGAAAAAAAAATGTTATCTTTCGATGCCATGCATGGCAGGTTTTTTTTTTATTCGGTGTCTGTCACAGACCACCACTGCAACTTTTCCGCCGTCGCCTTCGCGGTCTACTTATGACTTCATTTGCACTACCGGTAGGCATCTGCCTTTAGCTTGACTTTGCACTGCAAGCAGAGAAGGTTATCTTTGATCACTTTTACTCAATTATTCATAACCACGGCTATCACCATGTTTCTCGGACGACTGCTGAAGTGCTGCAGTTAAGGTTATTCTTTTCAGATGCAAATGTGCACACGCATCTTATGGAGCATGTAATCTTGATCCATTTGAATAGACGCCACTGGCGCAAATATTTTCTTAATATCATCTACAGAGAAAAGTGTCGCCACTATCTATGCAAGTTTCGGCAAGAGCAGTTCATTCACCGTGGGTATGCCGGCCGGGTGGACGGGATTTGCTACTTGGCTTAGCCGAAAACTTGGATTCTCCCTTTTAATCCGCCGCTGCGCCGGGATACTCTCCTTTGCACGCAGATAAAATGATTGTTATAGTACGATTTTCCCTCGTTCAGAACATTTAACAGAAATTTTAGACTGGTATAGAAACTTTCACAGCATTTCTGCGAGGTTTGCGGCGGGAAGAGGTATATTATTATGTCTGTGTCCAGTTTTCGTTGCCGACAATAGCCAAACAAAATACGAAACCTAATCTTCCCAGCATTTCTGCGCCTCTCCAATGTGTACGAAGTGCAGGGCGCCGTGCCTCACCTCTAAGGTGATGGTGAGAAACTCGATGCCATTGACGGGCACAGCACGAAGTCTGCGACGTACCAGTCTCTAAAATGCGGCTTTTTTGGCAGCTGTATTCGCAGAATGTCAGCCTTTCTCGCCGTCAACATCAAACTGCCTCTCGGTATCAGTAATTACGAGGATGCCTCACTGATGATGTTCCTCAAAAGTGAGCGCCATCAATGCACGGGAACAGACAGGACTCACTGTTGAACATCAGATGTGCACTTTTATATTTCAAAGCCGCAAATATTGAGACAGTTATAGTTCATAAACCAAGGCATATTAAGATGCATAGCAGTGACAGAGGAACGCTAGAAAGCAGTTCAATCACAAGGGGGAAAGATGCCCTAATAGTTTGAGAAAAAAAAAGAGAGAAGTTTACAGAGTTCTTTTTGTCGCACACAAAGACGACACCAAAGACGACGTGGACAGTACAGCGCTCATTGCTCGTTCATTTTGAGAACGAGCGCCCTGTTCGGTCTTCCTCCTCCTTTTGTGTCTTCTTCGTGAGCGCTAAAATAAAAATAACTCTGAGTATGAACCAACTAGCCCGTCAACGCATATTAAAAGAGAAATTATTAGGCAGCTTCTAGATATCACTTCTCACATCTAATAGGTGAAGTACTGTCTATCTCTTATGGCCCCTCCGTCAAGTCTGTCTCTCTTTCCGTCTGTTTCGGCATGTTCCTCTCTCTGTGTATGGCTGTATATCTGTATGTCTATGCGTATGTTTTCCTCTCAATTGATGAATCTATCAATCCACCACTCTCTTATAATGTTCTCAAAAGCATCTTGCAGATTCTCTTGTGCCCCTGAGACCAGTTTAATGAGGGCCTTTGCGCACTGCGATTTCTTTAGTGGTATAAGTTACCCGCTGATGTTTCGCCGAAATCACGTGGTTATAGGCTGTAAATCTGCTTCTAAGCCTTCTCATAGCCCCATATGCTTCGAAGAATAGGCAGCCGCAAGAAAGCAGGAGTTAGTAAAAGTTTATTTTCAATATGATTTCGAGTGCCGCGATGCATCAGTCAGAAGATTCCATAGGATAGGCGATATCGCAGGGCTAGACGCGCGGTCTATTAACAGGTGACATCAGGCCTATCTTCAACTGTATAGCGCACAGGAACATGGTGCGGCAGCAAAGCGTGACTGCACGTAGACAAAAAGCCACTCTGGGCTTAATGTGCTCTTCCTTTACCCATCTTGTCCGGGGGGGGGGGGGGGGGGGAATTTATTCTGATATTAACAGCTGCTATGACAGTAACAGCTGGATAATAACAGCTGGTATCCTCTCCTGAATGTACTACGTAGGACAAATGTCACTAAGACGCTCACACACCAACTAAAACCTATACGTACGTCATCGGCAGGCAGTGGTTCAAGATCGCACTTGTGAAAGTGGGGCTTGCGTTGACTGGTGTGCGCGAATGAAAATTGGTGATCACTGGCGTTTTTTGCACCGGTGTGCCAAGATTGCCAATCGCACATCCTGGATACTGTGGTCTCAGGTAGAACATCCTTCGCTTGCCTTAATATGGGATTAGATGTACGAAATTCTCAGGCAGAAACTGATAATACGGCTCATAATATGGTTGCGGCGTCCAGTCAGGGATTAGCGCTCAATGCTGGCAGCCAGTGTACATTTTAATAATGCCGTTTTAATCTGTCGGTTCACAGGCGCACTCTTAGAGCATGCACCCAGTAAACACTAACACTTGCCTGATTGAAGTGTGACCAGAACACTCGCTCCCTGGATGCGAACAGCATGAGTTCGATGAAAGGTAGATGGATGATGTAGACACCGAAAGACAGCTTGCTCAAAGGCACAAAAACGTCGCGGGAGAGAAACCTGCCGAAAACGCCTGAAAAGAAGACCATGCAGAGGCTGCTTTTTACGTTTGCGAAAACAAAGCAGTAATCAACAAAGCAAAATAGCACTAAGCCCAATAACGTCACAAATATTTCAGTCTTAAGCAGTTCTTCCCCCTCTATCATTAGTAAACTTCGCCTTTCCAAACGTCTACCACCGGTTTTTGTATGCGGCGAGAATTGAACAGGCTCACCCCCTCGGCCCGTGGCGCAGGCCAGCGTTATCCAGGCTAGGGAAGCCGACCACAGAAAGCGGTCAGCAAACGCAGCCAGCTGAGTCCCGACCTCCGAGGTTGGGTTCGGACTCGTGTACCAGGCGAACTTCATGAAGACGCAGCACAACATGCTACTGCCAGTCACGCACCAGCCAGCTAACTCTACGGACTGATAAAAAGAAAATGAAATGACAATTAATAACACCCGAAGCTCAGCGCCAGAAAGCACCTGCACAATTTATGATTGTTCGGCCTATGCCCTGAATAACTCTTTAAGCGCGAATTATGTTTGCGCCCAGCATAGCGTTGAGCTTGATCACTTGTCAAATTCGTCTCGGATAAACATGGAACATTATAAAAATTCCGCAGTGATGACTAACCTGCTTGCTGACACTGCGTCACAAAGAAATCGGTGGCAGTTATGTTCGTCAAAAAAAAAAAACTGAAGTACATAGAATACTGAGCGGGAGAGCACCTCCTGCACACGCTGTCTGTTTTATTGGGACGACACAGATGACAGTTTATAACTGTAAAATGCAGGTCTGGTTAAGTACAACGCAGCTACTGAAGGACCCACATATGCTGGGGAGATAAGTGCGGTTGGTAAATGGCTACTGAGGATTATTTTATTTTCACATGCCGAAGAAACAATGTGAATTAAAGTTAACCCTGTACTTGGGGGATCTGAATTAACTTCGGCACTTAGGCTTTTTGAACCTACTCTGAAATATTAGCTAACAGAGTGTTTACCGTGTAGCACCGACATCAGCTGTATCGTCTTCATTAAGTTTTAATCCTACTATTTTAAACTTCTGCCAAAATACAGGCAATTTCTAGCAGGTACTTCTAAATGTTCAAAAATAACAGATACATTTTGTCGCCAAAGCGTTCAGCACTCAAAAACTAAAAACAGGAGATAACCTCTAAGCATTTTGTCACTTTTTGACGCTTCGGGCTAGAAACCGTCATTGACAGAATATGATGCACATAAAGAAGTTCGATGGACACTAACTGCCGCGAAAGATAAGCATCGCTATGTAACAGAAACGTTCCAACCTCATTTTCACGGCAAAGTTCTGTCCCAGCTTTCTTGAAAAGTAGTTTTCGCTTTGCAAATTGAGACATTTTTTTTTTGTCGGAAGCTAACGTATAGAAGGAAGATTTCAGCGCTTGTTCCGTGAGCTTTTCCGTGTTTAGTCGCATATGCGCTGCTGTATTTTTTTTTTTTCAAATTACATAACTGTGCCTGAGCAAGTTAAACAACATGAGTCTCGCTTTGGGGCTGCTACTGGCGCTGTTTTACGCTTCGTGTTCCGAAAGCACAGGCGTGGTTTTCTGGAAGCGTTTTTGGGACGCAGCCATATCAATCGAGGAGCAGTTTCGAATTTAATATTCGGACAGGATGCACGGGAATACTTGTCACGCATGAACTAATTGATTTAATTGAAACACACTTCAAGCCTTCGACCTATCACGTTGTTGCCCTTGTTACCAAAGAAAGCGGGTTCATCAGAATAGAACGGCGCTACTCAGATTCTGCTATATATTAAGTATTATCGCCCTCATCGCTGGATCGAGCAACGCAACGTCTTTGTCCCCGTAGGCGACTCGCAGTCGACACGGCACACGACTAGGATTGCAGAAATAAAAGAGTACAATAATTTTGTTAAGCTGGCCAATAAATTCACTCGAAGCCTAGAAAATACCTTTTCAGCATTTACAATTTGAGTGGTGCCAGAAAATGTGCTGATTATTTCAGCTCCTCTTTAAGAGCAGATTCTAACAAAGAAACAGCAATTTACAAATGCTTAACAACCGAAACTCACTTATTTTATTCGAAATATGAAATAGAAAACCTGTAAGAAAAGGATAATGAGAGCCATTTTGGATGATCTCGCAGAGCTCTGCGCGTCAGCGCACCTGTTTGTTGCATGCATGAAGGACGGCGTCTTTGTTCAATCGAAGCCCACCTTGGAAATCTTGCGCTGCCTGAAGCTGTCCATGATGAGGCACGTGATGCATCCACTGAAGTAGCACATGCCATGGAAGAAGGGCAGTTGGTAATATTTATTCACGGTCTCTAATGTTCCCCTGCAAAAAACAAAATGGCGCGCAAATACATTTGAGCGAAAAATGTACTAGCACTATTACTTTAGTGGCAGATAATTGGCCTAAGTTCCCTGCGCTGCAACTAATGGACGTGTCATGGGCGTCAGTTATTAATTGCAATTAAAGTGGCCAGAGGGACGGCATTTCTAACCCTCACAAGGACTACATGGCTGAGCGATGCAAGGCAGCTAGTGGCCAGACATATAGGGTATATCCAAAAATGCAGCAGCTTATGAACAATATGCAAAAAGCCGGTGGCTCCATGGCTGTGGCATTCAGCTGCAGGCCCAAAAATCGTGGGTTCGATCCCGGCTGCGGTGGTCGTATTTCTATAGAAACGAAATGCGGAAACGTTTATGTGCTGTGCGATGTCGGAAAGCGTTACAGAGTCCCAGCTGGTGTTAATTATTTTGGAAGCCTTCATTAAGGCGTCCCTCGTGGCGATACGTGTCACCTCTGGGCGCTAAACTCTTCAATTTACAGTTTGCATAATATATTAAAAGAGCGACACTGTAGACGCGCAAAAGTCATGTTTCGTGAACCGTGTGCCCCGTGGAATACCGCAGAAGTCGAGTCAACAAAAATGATCATTCACAGTTCTCAACGCGCAAGCCGCAATTCAGAAGCAAAGTGACCGCCTTAACAAGGTGACTTGACCCAAAACAAAACTCATTTACTCGGTAAGGTGCAGAAAAGAAATTTTCGTACATTCCCATGCAGTTTAAGCCACCGCGCGTCACAAACCAAACCTTTGGCACCAGCCGCCATGGTTCCACACAGCGTACCAGACGCACTACAGAAAACAGACATGAGAAAACTGCACCTGCATTCCTCATAACACTCTCACGCGGTTGGGAGGACAGCTCAGACAGGGGCATGGCACGGACGCAGGCATATACGACAGGAGATATAGTTGGCGGCAATCTAGAGAGTTTTATTTACCGCAATAGTGCCCGCAGACAGAACCAACTCAGTGACGGCGATATCGATAAGTATGCTCGAAAGACCGTCGAAGGTTGCAAAGCATGTCGCTATCACCTGTGCTCATTTTATAGGTGACGACGAAAATTCGAGATAAAAAAGTCCTATAAAGCGTTCCCCGTGGCTGTAAACATTGGAAAGAAATCTGGGTGCTTCTTGCTTGGCAAACATAATGAAACAACAAAGGAAACCTAGTTTCCTGCCGCTGCCATGACGCCAGATAACTGCAAATAGCGTCCGCCTTCGTCGCCGTCTGTCCGACTCCCCGTCGTGAAACCAACTGCTGCTGTGCGGTGTGTGTGTGTGTGTGTGTGTGTGTGTGTGTGTGTGTGTGTGTGTGTGTGTGTGTGTGTGTGTGTGTGTGTGTGTGTGTGTGTGTGTGTGTGTGTGTGTGTGTGTGTGTGTGTGTGTGTGTGTGTGTGTGTGTGTGTGTGTGTGTGTGTGTGTGTGTGTGTGTGTGTGTGTGTGTGTGTGTGCGTGTGTGTGTGTGCGTGTGTGCATGTGTGTGTGTGCGTGTGTGCATGTGTGCGTGTGCGTGTGTGTGTGCGTGTGCGTGTGTGCGTGTGTGCGTGTGTGCGCGCGCGCGTGTGTGTGTGTGTGTGTGTGTGTGTGTGTGTGTGTGTGTGTGTGTGTGTGTGTGTGTGTAAAAAGCTATTAAGGCATCTGATGCAGGCCCACACCTACATAACAGAAGGCAGACGCGCAAACAGACACACTAAGCGATAGACAAACATATAGACATAGAGAAAGAGAGAGAGAGCCAAACACTCACTGTGGTGTGGCCCCAGGTATGATGAGAAACGGCTGAATGTGAGGATTCCTGGCCAGCGTCCACGCAGCGAGGCAATAGCTCACGAGCGACAGCAGGACGAACGCTGCCAATGCCAGCCTTTTACGCCTGAGAAGGTGCAATGAGTGGTATTTCAATATGTGCAAAAGGCGTCAGGTTGACTCTTTCCAGCATGAAAAATTATGCATCGCTTTGTACAGTGGTCATTTATTTTTCCTATTTCTAAGGGATGTTCGGTCGTGTTTCTTATAATCGTAATCATTGCTTGTAACCAGGCCATAATGGGCGCAACTTGTAGAAGTGGAATATTTCTGAGTGGCTCAGTTGCCACGGCACACGGGTTAGCCCTCTTCTCTCTTCGTATGACTTCTGTCTGCGGTCCACTTGTCCCACTGTGGAACTGCAGAGCAGCCAGCGTGCTTAGCTATCTTTCACAGATTGCAATCTCAGCAGGGGTGCATAAATAAATAAACCGAACACCCTAAGGTTTTCCGAGCATATTCGCTCGTTTCATGGTGAAAATCGTGGTGTGTGTATCTTTGGAGATTATACTGCTGTTGACCTGGAGCGCAGACACAATGGATCTTTATAACGCGCGTGCATTTCATAATTTCATGAGCCGCACTCCGTACGTAAGTGGGCTGCTTAGCGTATGCAGGTCTTCTGAGCGGCGACGATCAGCGCTTCTTCGCGGGCCATAACAATAGCAGTACGCACAGCTGGCGCGCGCTCGGCGTCGGTTTTGACACGATAGCATTAAGGAGCTAGTGTCGCAGAAAAGCTGACGTCATTTACCGTGAACAAGTAATGCACGAAAATTCGCCAAGGAAGGAACCCAGGTCACGTGACCTTGTAGTGTTATCACAATCTGCCCACCGGATTGCGAGTAGACTACCCACAATGGCATTTAAATTAATGATTGAGCCCGACAGGTTACTCCAGAAGAGCAACCTGGGTCGCGGCAGCACCTGCCATCGCAGGGCAGTGGTGCTGCACCGCTGCCTGTGAGGACTCCCATCGATCTATGAATGTAATGTCGAGATATGAGCAATTCCGCATATATGGGTATTTGCCCATTAACTCTATGGCGTCATGCCCTTAAGGCAGAGCTTAAGTGTCAACTCTTATATTTTTATAGTATGGCTGTGACACCGTGCTGAACGCGACGACACCATCTGCAACTCGAAATTAGGCCACGCGATGGCTCTGCCACCATCTTCTTTTCTTTAGTTTATTCCTAGACAACGCGGTGGCTCTGGCATCGCGCCAGCTGTGCTATAGGTTCCTGCCGCCGGCCAATAGCGTACAGAGGCACAGAAAGGGTTCCGTAAAACGGCTCGCGCTGCAAACAAATTGACAGGCAAATTATGAGGTTACGAATCTGAATCACTGAGTTTTAGCTCCTCGGCGTCACTGAAGCTGAGATCGATCTTTTTATTTAAGTTGGCGCAGGCGCCCAAGCCATAGCTGTTGCTGTCGCTGAGCGCGCGAACTTGTGGCACGGCGTGGTCGCCATGGCCAGACCACGTGGAAGAGACGGAGATCAGCATTATGCACGCCCGAACTATTCTAAAAGGGGAAAAGAACTCAACTAGCTCGACTCGAGAGGCTGTGACGTACGAGGCAATATTGCTATCAGTGCGTGATCAGCAGAAGCAAACAAGGCGCAGCACGCAAGCACCACGTGCTCTCTCCACGCTGCCGCGTCGGAGAGTATATGCTCTATTCGAACACGTTCTCTAACTCCGAACAGTGCAAAAGCGAACGCAAAAAGAAAAAACCCAAGTGAGAAACATGCGGTGTTCAAATGTGAAAGATAAAAAAAAACAGAAGGCCGCGCCTCTCTATAATTACTTCTTACTCTTTTTTCCCCATTTTCACAGTTTCTCAATATCCAGTCACCTCATAAGTGTGTTTACATTTCTGAAACGTTTAGCTGTGTGCGAAGAATGTGTGTCGCTTCCATGCTCGCAGGTTGCGAAGCTCCTATAGCGCATTATTCCAGTAATCATTGTCCCGCAACGCAAACTGTTCTGCGGTGTAAGAATAAGCCGTGTTCTGTACCAGAGATCAGGAGTGCTAAGAGATTAAAACGGACAGCCGGTGTATCCTGAGATTTGTAATTTTCCTAAAGGTTTGATACGGCCAATGCGCTACACGTCAAGGTTGGGATATGTTGCAGGCCCCCTACGGAACGTTCTTTCTCCTTGCACGCATATAGCTGCTGCTGCTACATTTACACGCAATGGAAGACAGTAAATAACTGTAGACACACATATAAAGCCAAAAAAGTTTTGGAGGTTCACAGCTTGTGTTGTGGAGTAGTAAAAAGAAACCGGAAAGCAACCGGTTTCTATATGCTCGGTTAAGTTTGGAATACCTTTCCAATGTCACGCGTAAGAAATTGCTAAAAGACTTGCTTGACTGTGTCTTCCCTGAGCCAACATAATTATCTCTGTATAGTGGAGGCCAAGGAGGAAATGTTTTAAAAAGAGTAAGGAAAATGGTGGTGCCAGCGGGCGTGAAGACGTTTTTCTTCAAGTTGCACACTGGTACGTTGCCGGTAAAAATATGAATGGAGGAGAAGGGATTGTTTTTACACATGGGGTGCTGACTGCTGGTTATGTCACAAACCAGAGTCAATAGAACACGCCTTTATTGCTGGGATGCGCTGCTCTTTTGGGACGTGCTCCAGCGTACATTAAAGAAAGACCTACCTTTGACGCCGTATGGGATTCGATTCCTGGACGTTGAGCCGGACCTTTATAAATACGATGTAATTTTCCTTCTTGGCCTGCACAGCATTTGGCGAAGCAGGATGGTTGTACGACACTGCGATGAAGATGCGCGGTCTGTCCGAGATTACTTCAAAGAAAACATATTCCATCTGCGTACAGTGTACAAGGAACAATGTTTTGGAGATGAAGTTATCGAGTTGATGGGAGAGTTGTGGTCTTTGAAATAGTTTTGATTTTCTCACGTGAGTGAAACGCATGTCCGCTCTTGATGTTTGAGAATGTAGCGCAGAATATGTTTGTGATCTGTTGTAAACTGCCGAAACAGAAAATAAAGACAAAAAATTGTGTTGTGGTGTAGTGGTTAGCGCAGTAAGGTATAGGCAAGAAGGTCGATGGTTCGAATTCCTATATGGCCTGGTTTTTTCCTTTCTTGGTTTTTTGCTGTACTTTCTTGCCGTTTATTTTGCAGCACAGATCCCGGTATTTGCGTCAGGATTTCCAACGGCCGGTAAGACATCACAGGGCCAAGAACCAGTCATCAGAAAAGCAGTCATTAGGAACACAGTAGAACCAGGGTGGTCAATTCGTTTTTGAAAGCCATTAGGAATGCATAAGGAAAAGGCACCAGAAAGTCATGAGAAAGGCATATGAGCCTAATGTGAAAAGTCATTAGAGTTTCTAACAAAAGTCATTAGATGTTTTCGTAAGGGTACGTGCATATCATGCGATGACGTCACGGCTCGATTCAACCAGAATATTTTTCCTTGTTAGTGCCGCGTGTGCCGCTAGAGGAACTCGGGTGACACGTACAACGCACCAGTGCGACTTTGTCGAAAGAGGCCCATATTGCCGTCGCATGAAATAGCGCCAAAATACATAACTGCAGCCATATTAACGACGCTAACAATGAGAGCTTACGGATCGAAAGGAGTCGTCCAGTCCTACATAGTTACACAAGTTAAGTGCGTCCGCCCAAAAAATCGCCCACTGAGTCTCCCGTATGCTTGACCTCCAGTTACTACGAGTGCTCCTGACGGGAGAAGAACTTAGCTATGGCCTCTCATCTTGGTCGCAAAACACTCAAGTTAGGGCAGGAAGCCACCACTTTTTACGTACCCCAGTTGATCGAAATTATCCGGAGCCCTCCACTACGCCGTCCCTCACAGCCAGAGTAGCTTTGGGACGTTATACCCTCATAAAGCATAAACCATTCGTTACACAGCGGTTAGAGCGGCTTCTAGCAAAACCCTGCCATTGTTTACGGTTGAACTGGTTTTATTATAAGCAAGACAATTTTTTAATTATTTAATAAGCCTCTTAATGGTGCGCTCGTTCCATGAAGACCTATCTCAATAAGTTGTTAACGGAACGCTCTTCATGTGGATGACGATACCTTTTGCAACTGGCAGAAATAACAGACGGTCTCTTTTCAGAGATATCAGGAAACTCGTGATAAACATGTGTTCTTGGTACAAAAACACCAATTTCATAAAAAAGTGCACTCGGAGAAAAATGAAGCCCTCAATTCGCGCGAGAATAGTAGGAAAACAAATGGTCCTTCGGTAGCAATCTAGTGTGGACTGGTGTCGAGGTGTCGGCTTCTCTGCAACCCACAGGAGTTTGGAGCAGTGTGATTTTAATGGCGCATGGAGAAAAAAAAATCCGAATCTGTGGCTACAGCAGGGAACTTATACATAGTAGCTCTAGATTAAGCGGGTGTGTGGAGTCTTCTCTTTGCGGAGCTGTGTACTAGAAGACCAAACTCTTATGAACTTGAAAGGTGACAGCGTAGTCAAGGCTGGAGCCAACCATTCAGGACAAGATTCATTGTTTTTCGACATGGATATTTTGTGAACAAATGAAAAAGTTTATTTCCACTATGGTAACAACGTGAATATGCACAGAATATAAAAGAAGCATGCTTCTTTGTTCACTTGTTTCCGAACCTTCACGTGTGTCGTCGGACGTAATATGTGAAGGATGAGATGAGCGAATCAGTACACCGTGCCAGAAAGATTGCAAAATGAAACATGGTGGAAGGTGCTACGGAGATGGGAAGAGCGGTCAGAACTTCACTACGAAAAATAACAAGTAAAGTGAAGAAAGTTACGTCGAATTAGATGGAAGTAAAATTCGCAGGACTGTTACAACTGCGTTACGCGAGACTCAGCGACTGCTATTCGCGTATTTTCATTTCACGATATACTGAGGTAGAGAATTTGAGAGCGACCCCGTATCTGTGTTTTTATAGAGCGCGCTTTTAAGAGCGTTAGCTCTTACTCATCACGTTTCAAGATTTCGTGGGGTCTACTGCCACCCTGTGATCACAGCGCCATCGGTGGCAGCAACTACTCATCACGTTTCGTGGGGTCTGCTGCCTGCCTGAGATCACAGCGCCATCTGGGGCAGCAACTAGAGGACAGCACATCTCGCATTGAGACTTGTACCGCTATCTACAATGTCATTGTAGACACAACCACTGCCGCGTGTCAATGACGACTTCCTGGTTCAATATGGTGGCTAAAGGTGGTCCTATGTGAATATGACGTCAGGGAACAAAATGGCGGCATAGTTTCAGTTTATCGCATTCAAGATGGAGGTCATTAAAATTCGTTCTGCCGTCCGATACCTATCCCCCTCAAGTCAGCAAAATGTGACCCTATCACGTGAACGCGCCCCCTTGTCGGGCCAGCCCTGCGGCTGGCTTACCCCATGTGGTGGCGACTGACTGATGTTTCCGAAAGGGAGAAGGAAAGGGAAAGAACACGGGCCTGCCTACTGGCTCAAGCCGAGTCACGCTCGCTGCCACGTGCTGAAAGTAGGTGGGGTAAAGGTTAGGAGAGCAAAGAGTGAAAGACGCGCCGCGCTAATATGCCCCGGGCCGATCCCGGAGGCAGTGCAATACCGGGTCGACCCGTGCCAGAGTGCTTCAAGCCAAGCACTCCGTCATATTCCAAAAATAAGTTTAATATATTAGGTCCAAGTATCTGCTGCAGATATTAAATCAGGTATCAGATATGAGCCTCATGTAGTGGCGTTCCGCTAAATATGTACCGCGTGAGCGGGTGCTCAGACTGGTGCCATTTGGGGGTGTAATTGGTGACAAAATTGTGGCCCACACGTTTGGCGCAGAGGGTTCAGAGTGGTTGCAAACGAATCGGCATGATCCGGAACACGAAGTTGTTTTTCTATTTTAAACCTGGTGTGTGTGAGGGATTCGTAACGACGACCTTTGCTCCTCGAAACCCTAATGGGGGTGACCTTCGGAGGGCCGTGGCGGGTGAATCAGTGGTCGCGGAGGGATGCGGGTGGTACCAAACGAATCGTCGTTTCGAGATGTACAATTTGGTATCCGAATTTGTCGAAAGTATAGCTGAAAACAACTGAGCTAAGGCTCTCCATTTGATTTCGCATTCACGAATTCTCGAATAATTCATTTTTTTAGTTTTCCGCATATACCCGTTCATCGACTAGCGCTCTCTCCAGTCCACCGATCTAGGCGCGAGGCACCACCACCGCTGGGCCTATCCTCGGGTGTCTAAGTGAGGCCACAGAAGGACCCTGCTAAGAACATGCAGTGTCAGCGGCTACACACGCTCAGCGTGTGCGGCGAGAAGCAGTTAGACGGGAGGAGAAGCAGGCCGAGCCGACCTCAGACCTTAATGCTGTCACATTATCAACTCGCATTGTAATTACCTATCGAGTAAATCTCGTAGCGAAAGCTTCACTGGCCACGAACTCGTAGTTTCACCGTGCTCGCATTCCCACCATGGTCCCACCGCACCACATGACCAACCACGTGACTGGTCACGTGACGAACCGCGTGACGGCCAACCACGTGACCAGCCACGGCGCAAGACCGCCAGCTGCTCCACACCACGGGAGCAGCCACGAGGTCGGTGGCAGGAGCCACTGAAATCTCCGCACACTCACTGAAGAAAAATAAAAAACCTCTGTCGAGGCTGGGAATCGAACCAGCGCATTTGGCGTCCGAGGCGGAGACGCTACCACTCTGCCACGACGCCTTTTTTTTGTCGATATTGCCTGTTTCGACAGTTTACAGCAGATCACAAACATGTTCTGCGCTACATCCTCAAACATCAAGAGCAGACGCGCGTTTCGCTCACGTGATAAAATCAAAACTGTTTCAAGGAATACAACTCTCCCATCAACTCGGTAACTTCATCTCCAAAATATAGTTCCTTGTACACTTCACGCAGCTTAAATATATTTTTTTTTGAAGTAATCACGGATAGGCCGCGCATTTGTATCACAGTGCCGTACAGCCATCCTGCTTCGCCAAATGCTGTGCAGGCCGAGAAGGAAAATTACATCGTATTTATAAAGATCCGGCTCAACGTCCAGGAATCGTATCCCGTACGGCGTCAAGGGTAAGCATTTTTTATTGCACGCTGGAGCACGTCCCAAAAGAGCAGCGCATCAAAGCAATCAATAAAGACCTGTTCTAGTGACTCTGGTTTGTGACATAGCAAGCAGTGAGCACCCCATGGTGAAAACAATCCGTTCTCCTCCATCCATGTTTTAACCGGCAACGGACCAGTGTGCAATGCAGAAAAACGTCTTCACACCCGCTGGCACGACTATTTTCTTTACTCTTTTTAAAACATTTCTTCCTTCGCCTTCACTTTACAGAGATCGATATATTGGCTCAGGGAAGACACAGTCAAGCAAATCTTTTAGCAATTTCTTACGCGAGACATTTTAAAGGTATTCCAAACTGAACCGAGCATTTAGAAACCGGAAAGCAAAGACCACTTCTTTCAAAAGTCTACTTGCACTGCATCGCATTCCGTCTACAGTGGAAATAACATAGTTTGGCAAAGCCGAAGAAAGCCTCACTTGAATAAAAGTCCGCAGGAAATGGTCGCGTTAATCTCAAAGAAACATAAAACTTGACACCACCTTCCTCAGGTACAAGTGTGACTAAGGAAGACCCCCTTTTCTCAAACACAGAAATAAATTGTCACGTTTAGTCCTCTCCCATAAGGACTGCAAAACAAAAACGGGGAAGAGGCGATGAAATTTACGTTTGAATGTTAAGTCGAGAGCACGAAAGGACCTGCAACAAATCGCACCCTTTTGAAACCAGGTACACATTACATATGTTTGCGCGCGCGAATTTAGAAAGCTCCATTCCCGACCATTTCTGTGTACGCGTGGACAGTTCTTGAATTTTTTCCTTCCAATAGTGATCGTTATCTGGATACTTGTCAAGAGGAACACCTAGGTACATGGAAGGGACATGTGACCATTTTACACTTGCATGAAACAAAGGCGCTGATGTCTAGTTCCCATGCCAAAGGCCAGCACATTTGTCCAGATTAACAACGCTATTGGTTACATCACAAATCCTGCGAACAACCGACATCGCATGTTCTAGGCTGCGGTGATCGCTACAAAAAATTGCCACATCATCGGCATAAGCCAAGACTTTAATTTCACATGCTTCTAGTTGAAAACCACGAATAGAGCTGTTGTTTATTACATTCCGGCAAAGTGGCTCTAGGTGCAAAGCGAAAAGTAGCGGTGACAATGGGCAGCCTTGCCGCACGGATGCTCTCACGGCAATTCTGTCTGTGAGCTCTCGGTTAACAACCAGATTCGCGGTACAGTTACCATAAGCCATTTTAACCCCTTTTAAAACTACTTCCCCAACACAGACATGTTCGAGGATTTTAAAAAGAATGTCATGACATAAACGCTCAAAGGCCTTCTCTAAATCAACCTGCAACATTGCGACTCGCCTAAAGTCAGCGTCACAGCATCCCAGTGTACTTCGAGTGACATGAACATTCGTGAAAACGGTTAATTCCACACGTCTGGTGGGGCCAACCAAGATGTCCATTACTGACTGTAAACGTTTGGCTAGCACTTTCAAAAAAAATTTTATAAGCAACATTACTAAGCCTTATCGGCCGATAGCCAGTAATTTGCTTAAGCTTAGCAGGATTGTCAGTTTTCGGTGTAAGTACTGTATGCGCACGAGAGAACGACGGTAGTAAAAACCCATTCTAAATGACTCTTCATAAGCTCGTTGTAAAATAAGAGCAGTTTCGTGTTTGAAGGCCTTATAAAATTCCGCTGTTATCCCATCAGGACTTGGCGATTTTCTCAAGTGTAGCTCATCAATAGCGTATTCCAATTCCGCTGTTGATAAGTCGGCAGACAGGATGTCAGTGTCTTCACTGGTCAGTTGGGGTAACAAATTAAAAAATTCAGCCTGAAAGGCCTGTACATCCGCAATTTGGAAGCAAACAAATCACGGTAATACTGACTGAAAGCCTCCCTAATCACCTGCGGATCGCCCGTCAGAGTACCTTTGTTTTCAATTTCTACGATATCTATCCTTCTGGCGTATCTTTTTGCTGTCGTCAAATTCCGCCTACTGAGCATATCATCTGCCACCTAGCGATCCGTTTGTGCCAGGATTGCAGCTCCCTGAAACCTGGTCGCATCGATAGCCTCAAGCGAGGCTTAACTTCGCTTATAAGATCAGTGTATAGTCCCGGAGCTCTATTTTCCTCTGCGGCGGCGCATGTAGGGAACGCCCGACTTTCATATATTAACTCTTCCGAACCAGGTGTCGCCAAACTTTCGCTACGTATATCCTGGCCTAACAGAGCTAGGCCATCATCAAATTTTTAATCAGTTTTCATAACGGGAATAAATAAGAAGTTCCCCAGCAGTTAAGAGCTGTAAATGTACAATAATGACTCAGGATTGATTTTTGTGCGTAATTAGTGCAGTTTTAGCATAAAACTTCACCTTTTCAGCAACAGCAATGTTGGAAGGGCGACAATGAAGAGCTGGAAATCCGCAGAGAGGAACCACGTGTGGGCGAGAAGAATCTGCCATTGAAAAAAAAAACGTACAAGGAAGCTTGCCAACACAGATAAAGCCCAGAAATTTCTACCGCAATTATATGAACCCCAAAGAAGTCGGTTTTTTTTTTTTCTAACCGAAAAATTGCAGAATAGGCGGCGGCGACGAAGGACAGTCTGGCATACTTTTCGCGACGAATTTTTCTCACATTTAATTAGTGTAAATTCTTTTTAACACCTCATTTAATGGCAATGTAAGGAATGCAAGCACGGTGTTCGCGTGCATAACTGACAGACCTGGCGTCTGATATGTCCATGCTAGCTCGGTGCACCAAACGGCGTTCATATATAGGCACATATTCCCCATCATCGTCATCAGCCTCTGTGCACGGCAAGACAAAGGTCTTTCCGAGCATCTACATCGAGCCCTTATTGAGCAGATCTTTACTGAGCAGACGGCTCCCCCTTAGATCTCGTCAAAGATGATTTGGTGCTTGCTGTTATTAGAAACTTACAAACAAGAGCTATAGCCTGATATTAGGATCAACGGAATTCATTTGCAACGCATTCAGACACCGTAGTCAATTCTTTTATGCCTCCAAGCGTGTTGAATGCTTTTTTTTACGGCGCTCTAGACCATTATTGGTCAGGCATAAGCAGGAAACTTAAAAACAGGTGCGTTTAAATGTAGGCCTTCTCTTCTAAAAACGCTCACCACAAAAAATGCCCTTTCCTTATTCGCACATCCAGTAGCATTGAATTCTTTCGAATCTATCACAATTGTTCTTACCTCGGAGGTTCGAGATGCCATGTTCGAGGCATATCAGCGGGAAATTTCAGACAGGTTGCAAAAGAATTGGCTAGCGGTAACTTTTTGGGTGGCTTAGTGTATCACGACGAAAAGTAGGTGTCCTCTTCAATTTTTCCTGTCTGATCGAGTTCTACTTTTCGTCATTGAAAGGAATTCAAGCGTCGCAACAAGGAATTTCATGCTCGCTGTCAATATCTTTATCATCATTAAAAGACGAGCTGAATACGCTGCAGGAAAAGAGATTGGCGTGAACACATCCAGTTGGCCTTGCGCATCGACCTCAAACCTTGCACCGTGACCTACAATTGCCCTTGCACTGTCTGCGGGCGCATTTTACCTCGAACTGTCTTGATCAGTTATTTTTTCTCATGTTTTTCCGCATGACAAGACTCATCTGAGCTCATGTTCCTATTCTTCTGAGAGCAGAGTCAAAATGCAGAGTTATCGCAGGCCCGGCTTTAGCACCCACACACCTTATGAACTGAATATTCTTTGTTAGTAACCTTGAAGTATTGGACGCGTTTAGTTGTGCTGAATACGCGTTTATTAGAGCGCCACAGGGTAGCCATGCGGGCTATTTGGTGTGGATCAACCTTAATGTAATGCGTTGTTTGGTTACCTGGGTTTGCTATCTCTCAATAAAGCATCAGTTGCTAGTCAAGCTCTGTCCTGTGTATTTCTTGTGTTTCCGTTTTCACAGCTGATTACATTATGACTCTATATTAGAGTCTACCGACGGTAATAGCTAAGAGTGAGAAAGATTTTGAAAAACACGGAGTGGGCCCTAGACGATCGAAACTAATTAAGTGCTGTTGATAGTCACATAGCTCAGACAACAGTAAGTGTTCGCTCTGGAAACCTTATTAACAGCGAAGATTAATTAGGTTACTTTCTATATATTAGTCTCAGTACCAAATAGTCAATGCGGAAGTTTAGATCGCATTTAAAAACAGACGGCTGAAATGTTTGCAGGAATCTACCGTTTGCGCAGCTTTTAATGCATTAGCATTCGAACCCCGATGTTGGAAAAATCTCTCCGTTTCGTCCGTTCGTCCGTCTGCAGCCTCGGTTAGCAGATGAGAAATGGGCAGAGGGAATTCCCCTTCTCAGAGAAGAGGGAGGATAAGAAAATTAGGATAGAGAAGACGAAGCGAGGGTGGGAGGTGGGAGTAGAGTGGAGAGAGGGAGGTCCCCTTCTCTGCTGTCTGGGGAGATGAGGGAGATGACAAAAGTGAGAGAGGGAAGAGAGGGTGGAGGTGGGGTACGTTCTGCCACACTGTGACTGACGTGCCACCCACTCGCTCTGTCTGAATACGTCACCGGCAGTGGCAGCTAATGCGTATGGTAGAAACACTAGTGCTGACGCATACTCTGTCGCATTAATCGTCTATAATTCGTTTTAATGGCCTTAAAAGAAATCTCGCCAAATACAAATTCTGCCACGTGACAGAGGTGCTGCCTAGCGTCCCCACACGCATTTCAGAGAACAAAATATCCTTTTATTCGTAGTATTGTTCGGGATGGTGCTTTCAGTGGGCATAGATTAAGACATAATGTACTCCAGAAGCTGTCCTGGCTGTTTCTGCGCTCTGCGGACTTTGCTTTAAGGTTAGTAAATAAAGTTGCGTGAATGTTAACTAAGCGCAAACGTTTCAACCAACTCTTTTTAATACGATCTACAAGTTCGGAATTCACATCTTATTCGTGTAGTTATCCGAATTAGTCTTCACTAGTTCAATAACATTGGAGAACGGCAAAAGAAATTACTGAGGGCATTGAAGACTACTTACGCGCTTTGAAAGCGAAACCACTTTTTTTGTTCCTGTTTACTTTATTATTCATTTTACTTTTTCTACTCCCTCCTAATCACACACCTGCTCATTAGCATACAATCTGAAGGCAACGCATGCACTAGGTTCACCTTTGTTTGCCACTAAGTGAAGCGGTTTTGTGGCCTATGTGTTGCGTACTCGCCTCGTAGTCTGAGAGTCCTGGGTTGAATTCCCCGTACGTTGGGAAGAAATTTTATTTTTCTTTGCTACCGCGGTGGCGCCATCTGGGATCTTTCTGACCACGGCTGTTGGCCAGCACTGACGCCGAGTTTTGTTGCCGATGAGCTATATAACGCTTTCGCATTAAACACACTGCAGGCTACGTCACGCGACCCAGTATATTTCACTCGTACAGAACAACCCCGTTTATTTGTGGACTTGTTTACCTTTTTCAGTTTTAGGTGGTGCGCCCGGTTTACATTACCTACGGAGAATTTTTTTTTTCTACAGACTGTTGGATTGAAAGCTTTCACGATATGGGGAATCATAGCTCTCTTTGACACATAGCTGCTCTAAAGTGTGCCCATAGAAAGCTCTACCTTAAGGAGGCCGCCTACAAGGAAGGTAGCACAATCCGGCAATGCGCAAGCTGCAGCGCGCCGACCTGTTCACCACGGCACACGCTCTTTGTAGATTAAATGCTTTCGGGGATACCAGACATCCACAGACGCTGGGAACCGCAGTGGTCCAATTCGTATCTCACTTCTTACTGTGCACAGCAGACGTTGTTTTTTGACGCGAGCTCGGACATGACTTGCACATCATGTGGCGCGCAAAACATAGAGGTACATACTAAAGGAATTGCATCGCCCTGATCATAAGTGGAATTTCTTTTTCATCATTGCTAAAGAGTCTCGTGTAAGCGCAGAAGTTGTGAGACCAACAATCTTTCCTGCAGGTGCAGGCAAAAGTGCAATGAAAGAGAACACCTAGGTCACTTTCAAGAAGCATATTTGTTCTTGAACAGATACTAAACGAACCCGACGCGCCCTGATGAAAATGGTCTATAGACAGCCTATACGCTTCTTATAATCTCTATTGTTTTCCTATAGATATACCTTTCTGTTTATTATATATTGTTTATTTCTTTCTGTTTACTGTCTATAGACAAAAGTCTACTAAAATGTATGGCCTTAAGTTTATAGATTGCCTATAGGATTTGTATTGCGTATATACTCCCAAGCAGAACAGGTAATTGGCCGAACATTGGAACCGTATTGGCAAAAGCCGGCTCTACAAAGGACCAACATGGAACCACCCTGTTGCGATATTGGGCCTATTACCTGTGCTGCTTGGGCTGTTCCTTAGGGTTTGTCTATAGAGAGTCTATAGACTTTATAGACAGAACTATATGGACAGTCTATAGACTATGAAAAGTTTTTGTAAGGTTGCAAGGGTGTAAAGGAAAACAAATTAAATAAATACAAAGGAGAGCACTATTCTCACTTGGAGATGAGAATTTGTCTTGGTGTGCATGGCAGTAAAGCGTTCTCTTCTATATCGAAGGGATATGCTCCTTTAAGCTCACCATTGCGTTGGAAGCTTACCCGAGGATCCATGTCGTACAAATTCTTTGTCTGAACAAGCAAGTGCCACCAATGCTCAACCATCTCCTCGTGGAACTTCATGAAGAAGGTCTTCGTTTCCGGCCCGTTGATGAACAGCGGGACGATGTAGAAGCACATGAGGATGAAGAACAGGGGAACGCAGGTTCTGCGACAGCAGAGGACATGGTTGTTGCAAAACATACAAAGCCCTAGTCTCGATTTTCAGTAAGCAGTATTGCTTTTACAGCTTCACTTCACTTTTACACATTTGTTTCATGTTAGAAGGTGCTAATTCCTCCCTAAAATTTATGTCTGCGATGAACGAAATCCTGGTAGTTTTTTGCTGATGGAAATTAGTTTGACAAGCACCTCGACAGAATACTGTGACATAGGAAACATAGAAAATGAATCGTGGGGAAAGGAATGACATGCTCTGAAAAAGAAAAATTTCTTGGGCAAAATAATTTCATTTGTAACGCAAGTAGCTTTATCTTAGCGCGCAGCGAAACCGGGGAACACAAAAAAGCAAGACGACAGACAATCTTGGTTGCTTTGTTTTCTGTCGTCTAGTGCTGGTATTTGTTGGAATGATGTAACAACTTAGCTCTTTTGAAGTTCCCTTTGTAAGTCGGCGTTTTGCTCGTCTCTTCTACTGCCTACCCGCGTCTTGAAAACTCCAATCGAAGTCAGTCTAGCAAAGTGTCATTATAACCAAGATTCATTATAACCAAAGTGTCATTACAACGCCAACGGCAAAGCTGCAATGTGACAAACCGCGATGAAGGAAATAAAGTTAATGGAAGAAACTGAAAAAAAATCGAAATATTTTGCTTGCCAAGTTTCAGCGTGTTTAATATGCTTTGCATCTAAGGAATAAGTAGACAGCAAATCTGAACGAGGGTTTTGCAAAATTTTTTATCGGTACTGAAATATTTCTTGCGTTCTAACTCTGTCGGATAAAATCAACCAATCTGCGCCTTCTACCTCCCACCCCTCCACTTCCTGGGTGTGCGTCTTGCGTCAATGAATTTGTCTTTTTTCATTGCAGTTGCAGTTGGTTTTAGTTAAAGCATGCAATACGAGAAAATTTGTCTCACCTAATCAATCTTCGAAATACAGCGATCACGAAGACCAGGAGACCATTTCTTTTCTGGCTCGTGATAATAAGGCAAAGGAAAAATCCGCTGCAATATGAAAATATGGCAAATGTAAACTCATCAAGCGATCAGTAAATGTACTTGCCGGCAACTGCAGATAGTTAGCACAAGCAAGGTAACCGCAAACATTTGTACCCCTCTGATAAGCTTGTTTCTTGAACAAGGAGCACTAGCCCTGTGTAATGATTATTGAGGCCTGAACGAACGCATGATCTTCAGCGCGTGTTAATGGCGATGGCTGCCCCCTTTCACTCGTTCATTCAGTCATGCATTGACATCAAAATTCCTTGAAATCTCGTGTAATTCTGCCTTAAACTCACACTTTAGGAAACAACAAAACTGTCCGGTCTGGGTTTGCAATCATTACTATTCCTTTACTGTTTTCAAAAGCCAGAGGGGTTCTAAAGCATTTATCTCTCTCATAAGCTCTGTGCTTCAGGAAGGTAGTGTTCTTGGACGTCCTTGTAAAATATTTACATTTTTTCATAACTCTCCGTCTCTTTAGTCGGGTTACTTGCCTGAGAAAAAAGAACGTGTCCACGCTGTTGAACGCTCCTACTGCCATCATGGATGGCCAGTATTGGGAGTTGATGAGGAAATTCAGGTAGCATGCTGTGAGAACAGAACCACATTTTTAATGACAAAACACTCCTTAAATAGCAATCCTGAAAATATAGAGATATTTCTTTGAATGTTCTAAGATATCTGCTGAAATAATATAAACATTAAGTTAAGTAGCACAGAAAGTTGGGCGAGTTGCAGCGACCGGGATTCGAACCCGCGGTGGCGCCAGCAGATCAGCTTCGCTTGCCACTGCGCGAGAGTGCTACATTCTAAACAAAAGGAGTAAAAAGGGAGTTAAAATGTCCTCTTATAAAAGAATGTGCGCTAGGGGACAGTTCACTTCTTTTTTACTCCCATATAGGTGTATTTGTGTTTAGAGTGTACGCTATCGTCGCCACCGATCACGCCTCGTGTTAAACTGCCACACTTTCGCGCTGTGCATTGCACCTCATCGTATTAATCAACTTCCATCCGTGGCACCTGTGTACATTAATCGCGCTTTGATGTTTGTGGCGGTGGTGTCCACAATAAAAGAAGGTACTTTCGCATAATATTTCGTGCTTAACAATGCTAAACCGGCATCTGTTACAACGGTGCATAGTTCGATGATTTTGAGGAGAGTAAAGGCGTATAACTGGTCACCTGAGTCAATGGATAACTTAATCGCGCTTTGAGGTACGTGGCGTTGGTGTCCACATTGAAATAAAACGTGCTTTAGCACAGTATTTTGTGCTTAGCAATGCTATAACACCAGCAACTTTTTTCCTACCCGTTATGTGCCCGAAAACACGTTTTGCTTTCTTAAAAGGGAATAAAAAGTATTGGGTTGTTTTTAGCCTATTTTGTGCCAGTCCCACCCAGTAATTTTGAGTACACGGCTCATGTGTCCAAACCAGCCTTACTTACTGGTCCAGTGTACAAATAATAAATATTATTAAAGTCGTTTCCGTTATACCATGAAACACTGAGGGCTGCCCAAAACATGAGTATAGCCAGTTAAAAAATGCCAGAGAGTGCCAGAAATAACTGATTTTCCAGGCTTTTTGTTGCCTCCGCTTGGCAGCCTCCATAATTGGACACAGGATTGGTTGATAGATTTTTAGATGTATTGATTGATTGAGACATTGATTGATCGACTATTTGATTGGTTGATCGATTGACTGACTAATTGGTTGACTTACTGGTCAACTCATCGATTGATCTCTCGACTGATTGATTGATTGATTGATTGATTTACTGGTTTATTGATTGATTGGTTTATTGATTGATTGAGGTACATCTTTCCATCAATGCCCTTAACGTTCACTTTGCTCTAATCATAAATGCGGGCACATGGCCCAATGCTTTCACGGGAGCTTAGGTGACAGACAGGCAAAAATACCGAACATTGTGCCTGTCACATTGTGCCAGGGCAGTGACAGTTGTCGCGAAGTTACTCAATGTTGTAATTTCTACTGTGCCTCCTTCGAATCTGTCCTACCTGTTTCATTATCTGACGAGCTAAGCTACTCTGACTCTCCATAACCAACTGGTTAATCTTGTTTTCTTTGCTAGCACTTGCTCAAATTTAATTACACCCTTTCTTCTTTTAAACCGCGAGCCAACTCGGATGTTCGTGATGGCATCATGCATTATGGTTTGGAGGTCCTTACTTTTATTAGGACACCTGTCTACTTCCCTGACAGTGTTGTAATAAGTGATGGTTGCCTAATTTATCTATAAATCTGTCTGAAAATTGTTTAACTTTCAAACGCTTGGACTTATTCCGCTCTGAATATCACATCGCTTCCAGCGACATGTGAAGAGTCATGGCAGGCTAGCAGAGGCTAGACAAGGATTTTCAAACAGCTGCGATGTGGCCCAGCACATCCGATCTCTAAGTTTTGGCATGTCTTTTATTTTATCAGTATCACTGAATCGTTGTGAATTCTGAATTCTTCCTAAATCTAAATTTTCGCTAAGCAACACTCAATCCCCGATGTCTCTCGTGCTACTCACCTGTCACTGCCACTAATTGGTTCGAGATGGCGATGACAGGTGTCGGACTTAAACTTTGCTTCTCCACTACCTTAATTGGTTTTAATTGGTGTTTTAGGGGAAAGGAAATGGCGCAGTATCTTTCTCATATATTGTTGGACACATGAACCGCGCCGTAAGGGAAGGGATAAAGGAGAGAGTGAAAGATGAAAGGAAGAAGAGGTGCCGTAGTGGAGGGCTCCGGAATAATTTCGACCACCTGGCGATCTTTAACGTACACTGACATCGCACAGCACACGGGCGCCTTAGCGTTTTTCCTCCATAAAAACGCAGCCGCCGCGGTCGGGTTCGAACCCGGGAACTCCGGATCAGTAGTCGAGCGCCCTAACCACTGAGCCACCGCGGCGGGGTTCCACTGCCTTAAGGAATGAAATTTCAGCAGAAGCACACAAAGTGTTCAAAATCGAAAACGCACACACAAAGGAACATAAATATGCGTATGAAGCGCTTACACACGTTGTCGGACACTGTCAAGCAGCAGTGGCCGAGGACGATGTGGCTTAAGCTGAAGAGCCGGAAGCCGTGCAGAAACTGAAGAGGGTAGCGCTCACTGTCGCTGCGGTCGGCAACCCGCAGCAGCAGCCGAGTGTTCGACGTCGCAGCGAAAGCCTGCACAAACTGGACCAACGCACCTGGGGAGCAAGTACAAAGTTCCCTGAACGCATGGGCGGGGATGGTGCTGTTTGCCACGCGCGCGAATGAAATCTTGGTGGGTCTCTAACCATTTCGTTGCCTTTGACAAGTCCTACTCGGTAAGGCACCATGACTAGTCCTTCTCGGCATCCGTAATATGGATGGGTAGCTGTCCTCGTGAAGTACTTATGCACATATGAGAGAGACCTTGCCAGGTTAGCTATAAGTTATACGCACAGGAAACGGGTAGGTCTTTCGTTCTGCCTCTGTATTGTTTCGGTGGAATTTTGGGGGTAATTATGACTGGTTTGGTTCTTTGGTTTCCTGGAGGCTCCTTTTGTAGCGATAGCTACATTACTGTACTATTTCCAGCCTTCAGCGTGGCGGCGGCACCGCCACCGCCACGCGGTCATGTGGTTGGTCACGTGAACGAAACCGAGCTGGAACAGCTGTGCGCATGCGCCGTGTCAAGTGGGACGAAGATGAATGAGGAACGCCCGACTAAACGGAGGAGCGGAAAATTTACTTTGCAATTCGACGGAGCAAGTTCCACTCGGCCAGCTGTAGCTATCGCGTCACTCCAGGTTTAACCAGAGCTAAATCACCGCCAATTTTGTCTAGCAGCTTTGTTCTTCCGAAAAAAAAAGTTTAAACACTTTCAACATGAAAAAATACAGTCGTGAATCCTGTTCAGAAAGAAATAGACGTTATTCCAAATGAACGTTGAAATTGTACTCTGAAATTGTACTCCGTACGGGCGTTCACCCGTATTTATGCTTCTAATACTAAAGTCACACTGCTTATTCGTTTACTGTTTACCCTTTTTACGGGTGATTGGGGGCTCTTTCGACAAGCACACTAGTTATTTATTTGCCGGCGAGTTTTAATGCAAAAAGAACTCGGCACATAGCACTTGATAGCTTGTTTCATTGATTATTTGTTGCTATTTAAGACAGTAAATACAGCTTGCTCGAAAACTTCGAAGCACGATGCTTTGTGTAGAAGAAAAAGTTCTGAATCAGTTGGTGAAAACAAGCGATTTTTTGAAGAGACCATGAAGCACTATTCCATAAAGTTGCGGTACGCCTGGGATATTAAAGGACCCCGCTTCAGTAATATTCCGCATTATTAATTTCTTCAATGGGTTTCCTAGAACCTTAGTTATCTGCAATCGAAGTTTGAATGTGTTCTCTTCGGGCTTTATTCCCCCGTCTCCACACTCAGCCGACATACGCAGACGTGTGACTGGGAGGAGGGTTGGAGTTTGAAAATACCGCTGTAAAGGGCTCGGCAACTTTCGAGCTCGACTGTGGGTACAGTGCTGCCTGTATAATTATACAGGGTGTTTCACATGAGCCTTTACACAGTTTTTAAAAATTGGCTTTTTGAGCTAGAAGACCACTTTTTCGGCATAGGATTTTCAGTGGCGCAGTATATCAGAATACAGCTAAGAAGTGTACACTTGCAGGCTGGTTAACTAATATTGAATAGTTAGCTTTTTACCTACTACTTTTAGGCTCCTTAATTATTTAGAGACGCGCAGCCCGCCGTAAGTGATATCCTTACAGAATTTCGAAAACGCAGTTACCCTAGGCTCTGTGGCCCCTGGTTGTGCCCATTATGGCCGTTTTATTCTAAATCACTATTCACCAACAATTTTTAACTCACTGCCTGATTCCATGCTACCTGTTTCGTCAACTACGTCCTTGATGCATTACGCTGGGTAAAATATGTCTGGCTGTAATTCATACGTCAAGAAAAATGCCTTTTCATTGACTGCACAGTTGTTGGTCATAACCGTCTATACTTTCGGTTTTTACAATTTAATACGTGTAAACTGTCCTACCCGACTGCTGTATACAGCCCTACTAGTCTAGTCTTTCTGTGGCTTGCGCTGACCTTTCATAATCCGTTTGTAACTGTACTGTGAAGAATAAACGAATTATAGTTATTATGGTTAAAAAGTAGTTGAAAATTACCGGAACATAGATGTAGCGTTCAACAACTACAACAATATTCTCGCCTCCTATGGGTGCGTATACATGATTCATCCATTCATTGTTTAAGGAAAAGCCGTAGAACGGACTCCGGTGAAGTCTTGAGTCGGGTTGGCGCTCGTGTCGCATTCTATTTTGCAGTGTGCTCACTGGCAAATATTTCAGGAAGTACAGAATGTGTGGAGGCTCGCAAATAAAGTTACATTCTTTTAAATCTTTGGAGCTTTATTCACTTATAAACCGGTTGCGTTCAGAACATTAAATAATGGTTTTTAGGTCCATCTGATTTCGATTTGGCTTGAAGCAAATCGCTCCACACAGCGTGCGTAATCTCTCATCGAACTTAACCATTCATAATTGATTCTATTTGTTTTCGTTAATGTTTTAATTCTAATCTTTGTGATTTAAAAATTATTCGTTTTTGTAGCGCCAGCACCCTGGTACATCGTCTATCCAACGCACTACGTGGTTCTCCTTGAACCTATACCAACTGGCCCGTCCTTGTGTTGTTCCGCCTCTCCCTCTCCCATCGCCGCCATGACCGAGTTTAACACAAGTCGAGACCTGAAGCAACTCGCAATGTGCACACAAGGAAATTAGAATTTTAACGGTGCAAACTCGCCACCTTTATTTGAGCCAAAAGTGAAGAGATTACACACTTACTCTGTTCTCTTGAACTTTTTGGTTGCATCGGCATGAAGAGGTCCATACAGGTGGCAGCTGCGATGACTACGCCTAGGAGACCTAGAAATATTCTGGATACGGAAACAGGCACGTTTTCAGAACTGGACGCAATTTATTTTTCAAAAGCAATGGTTCTGCTATGCCTTCAAAACTTCAAGTGTTTTTCATGCTACTTCAGCTTCGGCTTCAACAGGTTAGTAAAAAAAAATCGTTTCTGTAGCTTCAGCAAGCACCTAAAACTTTTACTGCGTTTCTGCATTCTGAAAGCAACGGATGAAAACGGGTCTGGTATAGAATTTTTTACCATCACCTCAAGTGAAGCTGCCTGAAATCTTCCAAACTTTCATGTTTTGTTGGCTTGATATATTACCTGAAATGTGCAGGCAGTGATTGCTTCTTCTCCTGGAAAAACCGGTAAGGTACACGCCATACCAAGGTATTGTAAACAGGAATGTGAGCTGGTTCGAAGTGCTGTTTGTAGAATAACTATTATTCGAACACTATTTGAACAGTTACTTCGTCTTTTAGCTTTAACAAGAGTGATAAAACATTGAATAAACAAAATAATTTATAATGAAGGTATTGACAAATTACTCACAATGTTGATCAAGACGTTCGCGTAAAGGCACAAAGGCTTATGTCAAAACGAAAGTTTCGGAATGGCTGTGATGTCGTCCTTCAGCTACAGACTTCCTTAATTTTATCCCACGCCCAGTGCACAAGTGGAACCAATGTTCGCTCGAATCAAGTGTTGCCAAGCCCAGCTTTGCGGAGGTCACTTTTAATCGTGACGCAGTCAATCGAATATAGTAAGAAAATCTTTTAAAAATATTCGTCACAAAAACTTGTCTTAAAATTTTGTCCTGTGTTCGCGCCCCGTAGCATGACTGCCATAGAAAGCCAAGGGGTGCGTTTTCATGATAAATAGAAGTGAACTAGAGGAATTCCGAGGAGAGATCTGCAAATGCAAAGATCCGTAAGATGCAATCTCATGACATTCGAATAATTGCGTTCAGAAGCAACGTCCCATTGAAAAAATGCGTTTGTCCAGCATTTTTCTGGGTATGAATCTAGATGCAAAACTTTTGTTGCAGGCTGCTAGCGCTGAATGTTGGGAAGCCCAGCCGATTGTTTCAAAAGGTTTTGTTTTTGTACCCTGTGTTTTTGCGCATATCACAAATTATTTATATTTTAGTCAAGAAAAAATATACAACCGGAGGTTTTATTGCTTCCATTTGTCGTGTCTGCATAAGTCTAAAATGTTGGCCCGTTTTGCTATTTTAACACCAGGCTGAAGGAAACCCAAAGTAATAGTAGTAAATAACCGTATCATACAGCAGATTAAAACTTGAGATGTGTCTTTCTTGCTAAATAATGCAAAACAACAACTTACACAATCGCTTTTTCTGTTGTACTCCATGGTTCCGGTTTTCCCGTGACGCAATCTGTCACCTCAATTTTTAATATTGAAGGTTTCACTGCCAGAAGGAATAAAAGGAATATCAGTGGCAAAATTCGTGGGATACAGTTGGGTGAAGTGAAGTCACATTTGAACTGCTTAGCAACTATGTGGCCAAATCTGGAGCTATCGATGAAGTACATCGTATTTTACAGCATCAATATTGGCGTTCGCTCCCTCGGAGCCAATGCTGCTGCTCCTGTGTACGGTATTCTCATTTAAAATTTTCACACTTCAGCGTACGCAAGCTGCGTAAGTTGCTAATTGCTGTATATAGAGGGCATCCTAGGTAAGAGAAACAAAGGTTATATTAAAATCGGGGTGTCCTGCGCGAGTGTCGTAGCGTTGTTTGCGGTACTCTTTCTTTAATTCTTTTGTAGTGAAGCAATTGACCAATACTCAAAATGAGCTAAATGCTTGAATTTCCACTATAGAAACCGCTTATGAACAGAACTGGTGCAGATCATTTCCAAAACTGCTGGCTAGGGTGTTTCTGATAAGGTGATTTTACGGTGTTCCTTTTCCTGGCCCTGAAATATAGCGCTCGAATAAGAGAAGTTAATACGTAACAGCACAACAATATCAGCGCTCCCTAAACGCAAAGTCAAAATACCGTATCTCAAATCGGCAGCGCTTTTGTCGCCGAGGCTTTTAGCTGGCCTCAACATTACTCCAACTAATTTCTAAATCATATCTCATGCTTTCGAGTGCATCCCCTTTTAAACAGGGTTGTCACGGGTGCCACCAAGTTCACAAAAGTTTCCTCATTTTAACAGTTTTCTTGAGTCTAATAAGGACTATTTCCGAGCCTACCCTGCTTTAAAGTGCAAATGCTATCCCATATCAGATGCGATTGCCCATCTCCTGTCGTCCCCCTGCACTGCATCATTTGTGGTTTAACAACGACCTTCTAAAGCAAATCTCCCATCAGCTCTCTGGTCGATTTGTAACCCGACTGCGTTTTCGGATCTCATATACGAATAACTAAGGGCGCAGTAATCTTGAGTTGGTGACTCTAGAATTAGGCTGCTATCACCGACTTGAGCACAGCCAATGATTCCTGACATGCTTCTCTTATGCACTATAGTAAAATTCCTGGCCAATTCGGTTCAATCAGCCCAAAATAATTTGCTGTCCCTACGCGCCGCAATGTGGTTATATCAGTGCCATCTGGCGGCTTCTTGGACAAAGAGAGGCGTAATGCGGAAGCGAGGCAGGCGCGAAAACTTTCCAGCACGCAAGTAACGCGCATCCACGGAGCTTTGCTCACTATCACAGAGCGCATACAGCCGTATAGTGCAATAGCTATAAAGCTTTTTAGCAAAGCTCATGCGACCACTTTAATGTCACGCTTAGAATTCGCATGCTGTTGGCCACAAGAAAATGAAATAAATTGCTGGCGAATATTTATCTAATTATTCGTGCTCCTTTGTTTAGAGCGAACGAGTGATTTCCGACGATGATGCGTGCAAGCGGATAATCGATGCTGCTCAACTGTCCACCCCCTCCTCCTCCTCCTACATTAAGAGCATAACGCTTACGGCATGCCAAATGTTATGGTCTGCACCTCTGAAGTAATTGTTAGTTACGCGCTATTTCGGTGCACCGTTTCATACAGGGTGTTTCACCTCAGACTTTACACAGTTTTTAAGCGCGCTTTTTTCGGCATAGCGCTGTCAGCAGTGTGGTACATCAGATTTCAGCAAAGACGTGCTAACTAGCAGCTTTGTTAACACATAGTGAGTACTTAAATTTTTATCTATTACTATTAGGTTCCTTGATTCTCGAGAGGCATGTAGACCACCATCACTAATATCCTTGTCAGCTTATATAATTTCGAAAATGTGGCTACCCTCGGCACTGTGGTCCAACAAATTTTGCCTATTTCAACGAGTTACGTGCACTGGAGAGATTGGTTTGCCTGCAAGCTTCTTGAAATCACATGTATTTTGGCGCGATTTAAGCAAAAATTGTCGGGCCACAGTCCCGAGGGTAACCGCGTTTCCTAAATTTTATAAACTGATATGTATATTAGTTACGGCGAACTACATGCCTCTTGATAATTAAGCAGCCTTTCAGTAATGGTTAAAAAGTTAAGTGCTCAAATTTAGTTAACAAGGCCGCTATAGTTAGCACGTCTTAACTCTGATGTACTGCACCAGTGATAGTGCTATGCCGAAAAAAGCGCTCTTCTACCTCAATAAGCCTGTTTTTAAAAATTGTGCAAAGTCTTGGGTGGAACGCCGTGTTTACAGTTGTGCACCTGGAAAGTTCTATGGCTTCATCGATTCCCTGTACATACCTGAATTCACCATGTTTTGTAGGTCTTCTTGGGTACAGTCTTCAAGAAAGCAGATTCCGAGCCGCATCATGCGAACCTCCGTGTAGGAGAAGTGCGCTTTGTAGTAACGCATCTGGGGAAGAAACAGAAGCCGATACGGATAAGGTAAGAGGTTAAAGAGCCATGGCTGCATTCAGTGTCGAAGTTGCTTGGCTAAGTTACCCACAGAAACACTGTCCGTCTAGACTCGCCATCATGAAACTACCGATTATTTGACTTTTGCCAATCTTAAACTTCTAACTTTAATCTTTATAGTGCTTGGAAATGCTAAAAATTGAGGACAAATCACATCTGGGGCACCAGAGTAAGGCATCACAGTTCACAAAAATTGGAAACCTTGACAAATCAGCCTTTGTCTATATTTATCTGCCTATTGATTAGCTATCATTGCTCAAACGAAGCAAAGCTATAAATATTCCTTGACACTCTTCTCTGTTCAAGTGGTAAGGTTGTACTTTTGTCGTCAGGTGTGTTTCTTCAGTTGTCCTGTGGGAGAACAGTCAAGAATTTGGTAATGTGAATTAAGCTTTTCGGGGACAGTATCCTCCCCAATAATGCACACTGGCGCTGCTGCGAGCGCCTAAACATTGCACCATGGCAGGACTCCGTCGACCTAGCTGTCGACGTGCCTGCTGATTTTGATTCTGTTTTTTAACCTTTTATACTTACTGCTTACTGATTTACTGCTCAGTGACACAGTGCAAGTCGCGCAAAGATGCTGTTGTTATTCTTAAGACGCCCTTTCCTTACCCGCCGCGGTGGCTCAGTGGTTTGGGCGCTCGGCTACTGATCCGGAGTTCCCGGGTTCCAACCCGACCGCAGCGGCTGTGTTTTCATGGAGGAAAAACGCTAAGGCGCCCGTGTGCTGTCCGATGTCAGTGCACGTTAAAGGCCTTCAGGTGGTCGAAATTATTTCCGGAGCCCTCCACTACGGCACCTTTCTTCCTTTCTTCTTTCACTCCCTCTTTTATCCCTTACGGCGCGGTTCAGGTGTCCAACAATACATCAGACAGATACTGCGCCATTACCTTTCTCCCCAAAACCAATTATTAAGTATTAAAACGCCCTTTCCGTCTTAAGAACAACCATGCGCCGACTAGCCCAACCAGAAGCTCTTCTATATGCTGCTGTTAGCTTCAATACACGAATAGCTTTGAATGAAGAAAGCCCGGATGGTAAAGTTAACATAGGGGAAGCAACTGCTACCAACGGCAGTTGTTTGTGGTAAGTTTTTTTTTTTCATACCGCGCCCATCGGCCATCGTTAGCCCGTTAACGATAGAAGCAGAGGCCAATTTTAAACGCTTCCGTGCCGATCATGAACATGCCGCGCCATATGGCTTGAAGCCAGAAAACTAGTTTAATGTTCTTTTTGGCGTGTTTTTCTTCCTCGTGGCGCCGAGTTTAGAACAGCTTGTAAAAAAAAAAATGGCGGTGGTTTAGCTCTGGTTCAACCTTGAGTGACGCGATAGCTACAGCTGGCCGAGTGAAACTTGGTCACGTGACCAACCACGTGATCAGCCACGGCGCCGCGCCGGCGCCAGCTGCTCCGCACCACGTGACTAACCACGTGACAGCGTGGCGACGCCGCCACCGCCACGGCACCGCCACGCGGAAGGCTCGAAATTCTTCCGTAATGTAGCTATCACTACAAAACAGCAGAGCGGAGAAGTTCACGGCTGCTTTTATCGACGATCTAGGTAGCCGTGACTCTGAGGATGCTGACTAATGCCCCCACTTCCGTTCAGAGGGGGAAGAAGACTCGAGGCGCCCGCTCTGAACATCGGTGGCAGCCCCTCGATTTATTTCTTATTTTGGCTCGTTTTCCTAGATTAAGCTGCCGTTTTTAAACGGAGATTGACGTTATCGATATAATTTGTCTCATCTGTAGGGCCTTCACATCATTTCATTGAATTTGATACCGCCTGCGCTGCGAACGTTCTGCCTGACTGATCCGCCCGATGGCGTACAAAACTATACCGGCCTCAAAAGATTATTTTCTACCAGGAAAGCTGTACGAGCTAGAACTTTTATTTCTTAGAAGTCTTTTCATTAGGCAAACGTTTTGTACATTCAAAACTTGCTTTAATTTTTTTTCTTTTTAGGTACAAGCATATCATTGCGAGTTATCTGAACAAACTTCAATTTGCAATCAAATTTTATAATAGGACGACAAAAACATTAACCGAGCTTCTATTATTAAAATGTGTCATTCATTCCCTGTTCCTATGTACTGTGATAGTTTAAAAACCTCATAGATCTTGTAGCAAAAGTATTTAGCGAGAACCCACAAAACACGCAATTTTTCCTCATGATAGGGAAATATTTACATAGGGGAACTTTGTGCACTCAGTTTTGCAAGAAACTAGAAAACTAGCGCTTTTTCGCGCCGCTTGAGAGAGAGTCTATTGCTATGAATATCAAGTAACAAGCGCAGAAAGCTGCGGCCGGAAGTTCCTCTATCTGTCCGGTTTAACGTTCGTCCAAGCGATGCCAGCCGATCGCATCTCGAATAGAAGAGGCGGCGGCTTACGTCCATCGGAACCAGCTTTGTTTTTCTTTGCTCTAGCTTATATCAGTGCTTTTTTCGAGCATTTAGTTAAAGCACGCTAAGGGAGTGAAACGGGCCGTTTTCTACTGGAACACTCAACTACCTGACCCGAGCAATAAAACCTCGCGAGCAGCAATGAGGCGGCGACAAGTCTCGCTCGCCCTGTGCACATAGAGAGTGACACTGTTCAGTGGCAATTAGACTGCAACGAAAAATCATTCACACGTTAATATCATACCCACTTCAGGGCCGCTGTTAAGACAGCGGCACTGCACGCGGAAACGAACGGATTGCCGGAACGGCTGATCGTCGATGCGGTGACATCCATATTTTTTTTCCGTGGTCAGCAGAAGACACATCATCATGGATGCGCATTTACTTCATTAAATTACGTGCAGTAATATCGCGTACGTGCCTTTGGTGATACTAATAAACACGCGTGAGGCAAGACCACTTATGAGAGCTTCAAACAAAGGCATTCTTTAAATGAAAATTAGCGTATCAGGTGCCAGCGGTTCAAACGCGCCTAAGGCTGAGCAACGCGATTTACTTGACGACCACTCAATACCATCAAACGAACATATCGCGCCGTAAACCTCCCAAAAACTCGATAAAAAACGCAGGGAGTGAAATGAAAGAAGCTTGCACAGCTGCAAGCAGGGACCATCATTTTCGCAGCACGTTGGCACTGCAGGCTGTCATTTAGGCGCCCGTGTGCTCGCCGCGATGTGATCCGTTGTATGTGCTTCAAAAGAGACAGTGACCACAATTTAATTTGCTTCGCTTAGCTGAAATGCTCTTTGTGCTCTTTGCATCGTTTATGTTACCTGAGACAAAATACAACGTGGAAGCAAACCCGAAACTACACGGTGAAGAGAAAGGAGACGGAGCATTCTACGCGTCAGCCCGTGCAGTTGCATCCCGTCGAATAAATGTGGAAGGTCGGTATTCAAACTTTTCATGGACAATAAGTTTGACGGGCAGTATATAGGACAGGAAATACTGTCACCGCAGGATGCAGTCAAGGTTTCGAAACCCCCCAGATATTTTGGTGTAGTCAGCGGCGACATGCAATTTCAGTTTATTGTTCACCACCAGTAATAAGAAGCTGCCTGTTTAAACTGAGCCACTTAAGAACACCATGGTACCGTGGCTTTGAAAGCTTCATGTATGTCATAAAACAAAGCCAGAAAGTCATCATCTTTATAACCAGTAGAGTGTACGTTTAAATAAAACAAAGTTAAGCTGCTTTCGGTTGATCCATAAAAGGTGCATATATTGGACCTAGCGAAAAGTTTGCCCGCTATATCGGTTTACTTCGATTAAGAGGTGCGCAAAGGCCTGAAGGAAGCGTTTATTCGATTCTGTTTATGTAACTCAGCTTAATCGTGTGCGCCACTGGCGATGAATCAGTTACAGATATTTTTTCCACTTTTGGTTACGGCTGACAGTGGTGCTGAGTGCTGGGTAGCCGGATGTAACCGTGCATGGTGCGTGGAAGTTTTCTATCCGGGAAAGAGGATGGTCACGGAAGTGGGCGGACGGTACGCGGACGACGAAGCATGCGCCATATCCAGGTGTATTATTTTTTCACCACGCTTTTCTCACATGGTCTAGAAACCTTGCTGAGGGCTGTCACGTACACTCTAGGCCTATAGCTCTTCAAGCAGAAGAGCATATCCTGACTACCTCAGGATCAGTATTCGGATTCCAATTGTTGTGTGTCGAAACCCGGACATATTTAGTGCCTCCGCTGCTTTCCAGGTATGACAACCGCCTCAGCCAGCTGCTCTGCAACCGAAGCAGACACAGTGCTAAATGTTAAGAAAGATATTAACAGCGAAGAGAAAGTGGTTTCTTAGCAATGAAGGTACGAGTTTTACGGAGAGGCCCTTGTGAAAACTTCCCCATTACGCTCTTATCTCCCAGCCCTGACCTGTATTGACGAGAGAGATCCGCTATCATGTGCAATAAACCATCTGAACCCCCGCCCGCTGAGAAATTAGCAGTGGCTTAGCTCGGCTATGCCAGGATATACGTAGCGTGATCTACGCTGAGCATCAATTGCCGCTGAGCAGCAATTTCGCTCTTCTTCCCCATGGCTATACCATACTGGCAAAGGCCCCGCTATATGTATACCCCCAATGACACTTCTGCGCATGCGCACAAAATGAGAGGCGCTATCAAGCGGCTCCGGCGCAGCGTCAGACTTGGCTACTGCGCAACGGAGGCGCACAGCTGGGCACGAGCCAGCGCCAGTGCGTCTGCCGCGGCTATGACGTCACTCCTCTGGAATGCAGAGACCAGCGAGGCGCGCGGCGGCTGCGGCACGCCAGCTGTGCGCTCATGCGCAGCACGGCTCTCTAGGAGCCACGCGAAACTGCTCAAACTCGGCCAGTGTAGCTCACGCTACAAAAGCTATCGGTCCTCGACCAGTGGCATCAGCGATCATTTTCTCTGAAGGCCTGCAAGGCCCTTGTTCTTTTCCTGAGATCGCCGTGTCTGTCTGATAGGCCGCAATACTTCCATACACTCTTTCATTTTAACTAACGCTTATCCCCCAGTGGAGGAAAGCAAGCCGGTTCCTTCTCCTGGCTGACATCCTCTCCCTTTCTTGTAATTTTACTTCGCGAGCGGAGCTATATTTGGTACCTTTTGTCGTCCACCCTGGCACCATATGTACAACCTCAATGAGAGACGAAGCCACAGACGGGTCTCTCTAGAGCCTCAACATCGCTTTACTCCGCACTGCTGCATTGGCTGGGGATCTAAGCTGGCCTCATTCACACACGTTCCCGTGGTAATCACCGCCCTCTGGCAGCATGCAGTCTCACTATGGGGTGCATGAAGTCCAAGGTTGGCTCCATCAGTTTCTCAATGGCCGTGCCGTTGTTGGCGTAGAACACAAGATTGCAGTACTGGCCACGCGAGACGTCGTTGCCGTAGCTGTCCCGGACGACGGTCCCAATGCACTCGTCGAAGGCTCCCGGATCAGAGCGGGACCCTTGGAGCAGCCCCGTCGGATACTTTCCCGTAGCATCAAGCACTGCAAACAAGGCAAGCACAGAAGTGTGAGGCAAAATGCTGGAAAGGACACTTAAGCTCCGCCCTAAGGGTAGGCAGCGATAGCGTAATACGTTAATTCCCACTTATGCATGAAGTCATTCTCTCCTTTATATTCATAGATCTCTGAGAATCATCATGCTCCTCCTGGCGCACTGGTGCAGCGGTTAAGCGATGTGCCACCTCCTTGCGATAACAGGCGCTCCCAGCGATGGGCCTTGTGCGTGCCAGGTTGCTCTTCACGAGGGACAAATCGTTAACTACCACTTGCCACAGTGGGCAGTTTGCTCACTATCCGGTGGGCAGGTTGTGACGATGCCGCAATGTCACGTGACCTATGTGGCCCACCTGCCTCCTAGGTTGCTCTCTGGTCACAACCTGCCAGAGCCATATGCCCTTTATTTCTCCCCACACAACGCTGACGCCGACACCGGATTTTCTCCTGAACGGGGTCATTAAAGCTCTCGCGTTAAAAAGGACCACTGTTGCTTGATACTGTGGTTTAGGCGTTCGGTCGAGGAGCGAGACCAATAATGTTTTTATGACGTGGATTTTGAATAAAACCTGAAGCTCGATTCTTCTGGTTTCAGCTTTTCTTAAACCCGTCTTATGTGCCACAAGGCACACTTTTAGAGAGATGGCGATATAGGCGGGCGTGAGAAGGAATGCAGAAGTTTTCCCAATATAGTTGCTCCAGCTGCTGTTGCCAAATGTTCGATCGATTTCCTTCTGCTTTTGATGAGGCTGCATTGTCAAAGTTGAGAATGTTGGTCTAAAGGAAGTGGACAATCATAGTCCGCTGGAAAAAAATATACACGTCAGCATGTAGGCAAACTTGACTGCTAGTAGTAGGACAGTGGCTGTTTTTTTTCTAAGCGCCAAACAGCGATCTTAAAGCTTTGTCTGCAAGCAAGGTTCTTCCTTTGGCAACCACTGTCGCCTTCGACATAGGTTTTCATTTGCGGGGCACCAAGCGCCAACGTTCTCGCTGTTTGGAGTATTTCCCCAGCTGTACCTCAGAGCGGGTGCTCCTGATGGGAACGAGACCGAGGTGTCATAAACCTATCTTTATGACTGTTTATCCCATCGTGATGAACGAAAACACTGAGCTTCTTTTTCCTTGTAATTTTTTGCCCACTCTAATGAGATGGCAATTTACTTTGGGACGAAACAGTTGTAAACTCGTGGCTAACACTAATTTGCGATTCCGAGGTAAGCCAGGCGGCATTTCCAAGCATTATTTTGATTCCTGCACTTCAAAATAACTCTCTAATGAGGATAAAAAACAAAAATCGATGCCAAGATAATGAAATTTGTGTTACGAGAAGTTTCATGGAGGTTAGAAGGTAATTTTCGGCTTGGTTGGTTGGAATCAAAAATAGAAAGTAAGTGAAAAGAAAATAAACATTGGCTTGGAACGACCCAAAGGCTACCTGATTTTGAACAGTGCCAGTAGATTCCTGGAGAGGTTGTACATGCTGAAACCGAGTAACAAGCTTTCTGGTACGTTGCTGCATTAATAAATTTCTACGTACTTTTCCGCTTCACAGCACATTTCGTATTTCGACTGCGCCGGTCACTGCCGGCAAACCAACTGCTGGTGAGGACTTGAATCTGGTTTCACCTTGGCCTTCAGGTAAAGGCACAGTGCGACTGAAGTAGGACGAAAGAAATAGACCGACACAGCGCTGACTCACGACTGATGATCTTTATTGCTGTCAGGCAGTAAACAGCTAAAAAACAAGCACAACCAACACGTCGCTCTGTATCAAAGATTGACTGCCTAGGGCAAAAAGATTGGTGAATAAAATCAAGCAAAAAGTGCCAAAAATGTGTAAAAACACCACTACGTCGTGTTAGCTGCTGCGATAGTCTAGTTCTTTTCCTGCGAGTGAAAAGACAAGTGCGTCAGCAAACTTTTTGTTGTACTCGCACGAAACAAAATTGCGCCATATCAACCGCTAAGACGTCAAAGTGGTGATTTTTTTCTAGATTTTCCGCACACTTTTTCATGGTTTTTATTCGCCAGTGTTTTGATTCACCAATGTTTTTGCCCTACGAAGTCAATCTTCGACGCAGTGTCACGTATTGGTTAGCTAGTTATTCAACTATTTATTGCCTGACTGCAATAAAGACCATCAGTCGTGAGCCAGTGCTGTGCCTGTCTACTTCTGTAGTCATGTCTCAGTCGCGCTGTGCCTTTACCTGATGAACGTCTACAGACTAGCTCAAAAAAGTATCCTTCTGCATCTTGAGCGCTGCTAGGTCACTATAACAGTTCAGGGCGACTGACATTGTCATGCTTCACATGCTCTACACCCAGCGTGGAAAGGAGTATACGTGGAATAATCGGTATATAGTCAGCAAAACATTATCCGCCGCGGGAACATAAATGCTTGCAAATATTATAAGAAGCGAACGCCACTTCATGCAAATTCAATGCGTAAACATTTTCATCAAATTCTGCCTGCTCGTGTTTCCTGCCTTAAGGTACGCCAGTGGCCTGAAATGTACCAAGCAGTGACAACTGAGAATATAGATAACACCCCCTCTCTGCCTCCCCCTGGAATCATAATACATGTCACAACAAAAGAAGCAGCGTGTTTTCAAAGCGGTGAAATCTAGAAAGCGAAGTCGAATAGAGGATTCAAACAAAGGACAAGCAAAACAGACGCCGAAATGAAAATATTAAAGTATAGAACACAAGGTGCTGTATGTGGGTGGAACGATAATTAAATAATTACGGTCCGAGCTTGAAAAAGTACTCGTTGAAAGAATTCTATATGCTGACTATGCACAAAGTCTGCAATCAGTGTATCTCAAATAGCGATTGAAGAAAAATAATTCAGTACGTAGGAAGGTTTTCCTTTTGTGGAAGCTTCGCCGCTTCTGCCATTTCTTCTTCTCCTTTGCCGTAGAGAGCGTGGGTGGAGTAAGAAACCTCAAGGACGGTGGTGACATGGTACAGTGAACTCGCATTAGTCTGTCGAAAGTTTACTATGTTAACTTAAGGCTTCACCTGCCGAGATTGTGGTCATTATACGCCAATGGCCGTTCACAGAAAGCTATATGTTTCAAAGCGCCAGCCGTGGCACGATACGCGTCACTACTTAGACTCTGTCTAGTAAGGCTTATTACACTTACATTGTCTTGGTTTTGGCAGATTATAAATACTGCGTGCGAAATATGTGCTGCCTATATCCCTTAATTGCTTTCAACCTCGGCTTATTCTGTGTCTTATTCTGATATCGATTTTCAGCGCGAAATCATTACGTCACGGAGTGAAGCCCAATAAAACATCTTTTTCTGTCCTTGATTTCATAATCTCGACATCAAATTTTGTTTATCTGTTCTCGTGAAAGCGTTATTTTGAAGTGCAGGAAGAAAAATAATGCTTGGAAATGCCGCCTGGCTTACCTTGGAATCGCACATTAGTGTTAGCCACGAGTTTGCGACTGTTTCGGGCCAAAGTAAATTGCGACTTCCTCGACGCAACGAAACGCAAACAATTCGTCAGTGACGTAGCATCCGAGGGTCTCGTTCTAGGAACTGACGCCATGCGAACAACAGCGTCAAAAAAAAAAACTTGAAATCGGCTTCGTCTTCAATCGTCACTGCAGTGTCGAGGCTATCACGATCACATATATGTTTCTATGAACGGTCACTGGCGTAGAATGACCACAACCTCGGCTGGTGAAGACTTAATTAAGTTACCATAGTAAACTTTCTTCAGACTAATGCGAGTTGACTGTTCCGCGTCACCACCGTCCTTGCGCTTTCTTGCTCTGCCTATATCCCTTAATTACTTTCAACTTCAGCTTTGTCTGTCTTGTTCTTATATCGACTTTCAGCGCGAAATCACTACGTCACGGAGTGAAGCCCAACCAAACATCTTATGGTGCCCCTGATCTTGAGGGAGCAGAAATAAAATAAATATTGCCGCGACTGGGTTTCGAAATCGCGGCGGCGCAAACAGAGTAGCTTCGCTGGCCACTACATGACAGCGCTATACTATCGCCACAGCTGATCATTCCTCGTGTTAACCTGCAACACACTTGATTATGATGATGATGTCTTCAGGCTGAATGACAACACGCTTTCGCGCTGTGCATTGCGGTTCGTCGTCTACATCGACTTCCATCTGTGGCGCGAACAGATCAGAACAGCTGAACCTCGATCAGAGCTTAACCCGAGTCTAATATCGTCGCCAGACGTGCCGAGGACTGACCAGAGCAAAACTATGAGCCAATCAGGTAAAACACATGCTTTCGCACGTCTGCTGGGTACAACTACGTTAAAACCCTACCACTTGAAGAGTGCTGAGAGTCTTCCTCATCTTCTTCTTACTCACTTTTTTTCCTTATGGACTGCTCATTGGATTGGTCTTAGTCTTTGTCAGGCCTTTTTGCACCGCTATATAAAAACCGCGGTGAAGTGACTTTGAAGTGCAATGCATGGGAGATGTCTGTTTTGTCGTCAGAGTCTCGAGAACGCCCGGTCAACCTTGACGCGAGTATAGCAAACTACTGCGCAAGTATTTTCCCGGCAGCAGGGCGTAGTAGCCGTGAGTGAAGAAAATGACATCCTCCTTGTTGCAGTTTACGTAACTTCCATGGCTTCGCATAAACGCTTCCTCGAAGTGATCGTGTGTCACCGTGGCTGCATGCAAGCGCACTTTGCCAATTCCGCTTGTCGGCGACTTCTTCGGCCCAACGAAACGCAAACAATTCGTAAGCCACGTCGCGTCCGAGGACCTCGTTCTAGGAACTGACTCCACTCGAACAACAGCGTCCAGAAAAAAACAAACAGAATTGGCTTCGTCTTCAATCGTCACTGCCGTGTGCAGCCGTGTCGAGGCTATCACGAACATTACCGCCCATTTTTTCCGACCACAAAGCGGAACTTTCTACGCACGCGTACGTGAGAATGTCAAAAATAATTAATAGTAATGAATGCAGCAGTATCGAGCGCTGTCCTGCACTGCATGAGTGGATGACCGTGGGTGAAATTTGTTAGACATTTAATTTTAATCGACAGACAGCGACATATTACTAGCGTTAAAATACAAAAGACAAAGAGCAGAAAAACACAGGACAGACGCTAGTCTTCAACTGCCGTTTATTGCACATGTATTTTAACGCTAGTAATATGTCGCAGTCTGTGAATCAAAAGCACCAACTAGCCCAACTTAATCTCTTTAATCACATTAAATTTTGCGTCAACAAGATATCTGCTTCGCATATATCCAATTTTAGGCATATGAGTATGCCGCAGCTAGTGCACAGCTTTAAAGTGATTTGCTAATAAGCTTCCTAGCGTTCTTATTAAGATGATAATTCCTCTCAGCCCTTTTCTGGCATGATTTTACTTGCCTTAGAGATTATCTTTCGCGAATTCTCCTCATGATAATTTAGTGAAACATAGCTCGTATAGTCAATATCCTACGCCTAACTTGCAGAGCCTGCATTGAATCGAATGATTTTTCGTGGTGTATTAACGTGGTGCATATTTGCAAGTTTTCCTGTTTACATTTTTTTGCGTGATTTATTCTGAAATACTCTTCAGGAAAACCTGTCTAATCGCTTCGCTGAACGGAAGTTGGGCGTGGCGTTACTGAACTCTTTTATAACTACCGTATGTATGCCTCGTATACGACAGACAATAAGGTAAATGGGGCGCAGTTTACAGCTTTTTGGTATCTGCATTTTTTTTCTATGCTATCGTATACACACCATAAGGAAATCGACACAAGGATCAAGGCTATTCTGGCAGTGTCTTTCTGCTTTCGTTCAGGAAATCTGCAGACACTTATTCCTTATCTACCATTTTTCCCTCTTTGGTTATTTACAAACCGTCCTTTATTGCTTCGTTTAAATGGGGGAAGTTTCTCTACATTGAAGTTCTTATTCCTAAACGTGGCTTTCTGGATAACAAGACCAGTGTTAAAATTAGTGCAGCATTTCTGTGCCGCCACAGGCACATTTTTATTACTGCTCTAAAGCACATTTATTTCCTTCTCTTTACATCTGGCGTCGGCAAAGTTTTAGCTTTTTTGCTTTTAATTTTGTGTTTCCAGCCACCCTCCACACTATAACCAACCTCTACCTTCGCTACGTGAGCTTTTGTGATGTCGCGTACCTTTCGCTTAGTGTCCAAGTTGGAACCATTTCCCTGCCATTTACCTTTGTTAACATCCTGGCACTTTTTACGAATCAAGGATCGGTACAAACCAGAAGTGTTCTTTCCTTGTCTTTCCATTCAGGTAATTCTTAACCCCGATGAAGGGCGAGAAGTCTGAGAGATTCCTCTTTCTGACTCTTCCGTTATCAAAATTATTTGTGCTGTCACTCACACACGTTGGTAGGCGCAATATTTTTTTGGGCCACAGTAACGCCAATTATGCCAGCAACAATGGCTACCTGAGTGCGTCGGTGTTACGTGTGCCGGCATTTTGTTACTTTCGAGGCATATAAGGAAACAAGCTCGTCCTACCTGTAGCTCGTTACAAATGCACCCGTGCTACTACATTGGTGCGCCAAAGGCTACCTGTTTTCTATCCGATCTTAATACACTCTCTCTCTCTCTATATACAAATGGCAGCCAACCAGTGGCAGCTCAAATCTCTCAAGGGTGACTGCGAAAGCAGTAAGCCTGTTGCGCTTAAATCTATGTGCTCACCATGGTAGCAGAGCGCCTTGTGAAAGCCTGTTTTTAAAGTGCCCCGTGAAACAATTTTGTGGCACTACGACAGCTGGCTAGATGGCTGTCTTGGAGGTTAGTGGTTATGAATGTAAAGCTGCGGTTATTTTTACTAGTTTTATTTATGGCTGTACCCACCTCGCGCTAAGGCTTGCGTTGTTTCATAGGTGGAAAAAAAAATTCTCAAAAACAACTACAGCAGTAGAAAGCAACACAAACATAAATGCTGACGGTGAGAATATACACTCGGTGCATCGAAGGCTGCAAAGATTGTGCTTTTTCAGCTTTAAGCTCCAAAAGAAAACAAAATCTAAAAGACCTACACAAACTTGCAGATCAATCCGTAGATTAAAAGAACGCAGCAACTAAAGCATGGTGATACCCAAATAACGATGACATGAACAAAGCCCAATGTTCCAGCTCCTATTTTGATTCTGTATTTATATTGGCGCCTATATAAGTGCGCTTTCCCTCACTGCGTCGCCATTCCCGTGCCTGATATTTCTGTCAGTCTTGATATGCTGAAGCTCCTTCGGATGTTGAAATTATATACAGCACCAGGCGTTGATGTCAGTTCGAATTTTTACCTCGAGGCTTGCGCTCTCACTGTTTCTAATGTATCTAAATAATTACTGTTTTTATGTTAAAAGTCGCTTACTAACTGAGAACTACGCATTCTGAAGTAGTAATGAAATCCAAATTCCTAAGGCCACTTTTAGAGATTCTTTTGAACTATGGACCACTGAACCTTATCATTTCAGTCCTTCTTTTTGGGATTTTCAGGATTTTTGATAAGCTCATTTAGCTACCTTATCTGTCTGGGAACCAAAATATTTTATATGTGCCCATATGCGCACACTAAAAAGGGTTGCTTGTCTTGATATGAGAACGACGTGGCCTGGTTGTTCCCACACGCAGTAACTCGGCGCAGAAGCTTTTACGCAGCTCCCTTGGTGCACAAATAATTTCATTCGACAACGAATGATGTTTTGTTAAACTTCAGAACAAGTACAGCTCAGGGCAGCACTTATCGCACGTGAAATCATTGATACATTGCTTTAAATTCCAGGGGAATGGGTGACTGGGAGGGATGGGGGGCATGTATCTGTGTATTTTTTTTTCAATGTGGGAAATAAAACTTAAGAGCATTATATTTCTTTTTGGCACAGTGAAGACAATAATTCTTCAGCAAATTGGAAAGTGGCAAAATTCAAAGCAGTCAGAGAATTTATCAAGGATATATTTTAACCATTTACTCAACACGTGCACATTGATTCCATACGCCTAGGCTTTCAAGAAGCGTAACAATTTTCCACTCACTGACAATGCACACACTACGTTTACACAGAACACCTTTCGTTAGTTTACATAATTGCGTTACTATCTGGATTCGCAATTTTTAATGACGGCGCTCTGAACAGGTTACCGTTAATGGCACTGAGTTTTGAATCTCGGGGCTGCGTTTTTATGGAGGCAAAATGCTAAGGTGCCCGTGTGCTGTGCGATGTCAGTGCACGTTAAAGATTCCGAGGTGGTCGAAATTATGCCGAAGCCTCCACTACGGCACCTATTTCTCTTTCTTCTTTCACTCTCTCCTTCATCCCTACCCTTACGGCGCGGTTCAGGTGTCCAACGATATATGAGACAGATACTGCGCCATTTCCTCCCCCCCCCCCCAAAAAAAACAGTTATTAAAAAACCAACCAATATTGGGCTGAGCACCACAAGGATCCGTGCGAGGCCCGCTTTTGCTTCTATTTTTTAATGATATTGATGACAATAGAAGTTCCAGCAGTGGCTGCGTGCCAAAAGTCTTTGAAGTTAAAATTATCGGTGAAGTTAAAATTCAAAGTCAATGAAGTTAAAATTATCGGTGAGTGCATGCGGTATTGGCGTAACTAAAGATACGGTCCTAGTGGGACACGTCCTCTATGCCTTTTAAGATATTGAAGTGCTCGTACATTTGTTTTTCTTTAAAGCGTATGCAAAATGTAGCGAAATATTACCTAAAGAGCCCCATCGGCCCTCCGGTCGCCAAATATATATAGTAAGAACTAAGTTTAAGCTAGTCAGGTGAATCCTATTTCACTGAAGGCACTGAAGTTAGAGTTCAGTGCTCAAAGCGTTACTCGAATAAACTCTAGAAAGGTAATCGAAGGTTCCTAATAATTACCCTAAATTACCGACACCCGCCCATTCTTGACCACTCGCTTGTTCAGCGAGACTCCCACTCGTACAGAAAAAATACATAAACAGAGTAGAAGTCGTTCAAAACGTGCAGTTCAAGTTATTAGACCATAACACTCTTTTCACAGCAGCACATCAGAGTTCGAGCGCTTGATTTAACGTATCTCATACTTCCTCCTGGCCTCGAAATTTTCAGACTTGTTTCTGCGTGACATTAGTTTCCGTTGAATCCCTCTTGGCAAAAGACACCTTCAAGCGCTATCATCACTATAATTTTCGGCACTCCTTTCTCCCCAAAGTATTATGTCACGGAACATACTTCCTAACAACAGTATGGACTGCTAATCTGTTACCTGAAGAAAGCCTGGGCACAGGCTTTCTTGCAGCATTTAAGGTGTGTTCTTTCTTCCTGTATTTATGCATTGTAGTTGTTTAAACTCATTGAGCAGCTCTGCTTCAATAGGCACAAGGCATTATGTGTGATTGTTTTTTTTCAATTTATTATAATTTTATACGCTATAACAGGTGACATGAATGTATTATAAGAAATAAATTATTTTAGTGCAAACAAATTTACTCTTAGTTGTTCTGTTCGCAAGAAGTAAAAATGGTCAAGTAATAACGGCGCTCCCCAGTCCACAAACTGTTTGCACTTATAGAATAAAAATAAAATAAAGAATAAAAAGAGAAAACCCGGTAAAAGTTTCGCTTCTGGCCAAGAGGCAGAAAATCAGGTAAAGCTCGCTAATGTCGCGTCCGAAACGGAGAGCGCAGGCTAGTGTTTATGCATAGCTTACTTTGAAAATATTGACTTCGTCAAAAGAGACGCCTAAATAGTGCTGGTTCAGTGTTTAAGAGAGTAGTATCAGTGTGACCGGGGCATGCAAAATTCTACACCGGGGGCTCAATATTTAGCAAACAAAGGCATTGAAGAAAAAAGCACACCATTTTCCCGCGCTTCAGAAAGTTTAATCCTTTCTTTCGTTATATTTATTACCTATATGGACATGAGGCTTTTCGCGTTAAAAAGTGCATCTGTTACCAGCGACCAGTCGCGTGTGCTGTAACTAGAATCCATCAATCGTCAGTCTTCCATTCTGGGTCCTGAGTCTTTCAAGAGAAATGCCCAGTGTCGGGTGACCCATATAACTGCAGCTCAATTTCACGTTTCTGTTCTCAATAGTTCCGACGCCTTTTTCTTATTTTCTCCGCCATTCCACAAACGAGAATAAAAAAAAGGAATTATTTCTTCCACTCACGCCTTAGCGCCCATGGTTCGAAGTTCTGGAACGCGCGCATAGTCCGAAGTAGGGCGACGCTGCACTGGGGGCTGATCTCCGCACCAAGCAGCTTCTTCTGTATTGATGCCGGTATGCTCGCCATGACACAGGCCGTGGCGTCCCGGAAAGCTTTAGCATAGTCCACGCTGTCCCCATGCTTCGCCGAGGCTGGCGTCATTTCGGTTCGCACCAGTTCCGCCGACGTCTCGCCTTTGAAGGCGGCTTCCGTGGCATTCTCTGCCGCATACAGCTCCGCGAAGACAACCGGGAACGTTAGGAGCACTGCCACGAACACAGCCCTCATGACTGAAGCGAAGCCGCAGCACCCTCTTCTCGTAGAGAGCAGTGAACACATTGTAGGCAATGTACTTCAAAGAGGACCAACTACAAAGGCTAGTGGGCAACGAAAAATGAGGAACAGATATTATCGGACAACCTCTTATGACTCGTGGGACGTAACGACGAGTGCAAAGACTTTCTGGGCGGTCTAAGGAAATTCGCCCCTGCAGCGCTTGCAAATACGCCCCCGCGATGACTGCGTGACAAACACCGAATTAAGAACGGAGGACAATTCCGCGGCACATGGTCCTCGGCTAGTCAGAGTACAAATGTTGTTTGTCGCCTCAAGTGTCTTGTCGCCGGTGCAAAGCCATGTGACAGGCAGGCACTCGTCGAATGACGTTCGCGACGAAGTAAGCGTGACCGATTAGAGGAAGCTTGCCCTCGCCCTCATTATTCCCTCTGTCTCTAGCTACCTCAAGCTCTAACGCATCCTCTTGATACATTACCTTGGACCTTCGCTACCTTTCCTTGTGCCATCCACTCTTGGCCGGGGTAGTCAGACAATTGTTCATCCGCGGACTTTATAGCTTTAATCACTGCTCTAAACCTCAGTTCCCAAATATGAAAAAAATATATAGTCGGCACCCAGCCCATGGCTAATGAACTCGTAGACCTTGAATGAGTAGTTGATTAACACATCACCACCACGGTTACATCGAATTAAAGATAACAAATCACATAGTATATAAAAACTTCGTAGTAACAAAAACATGCATGATTTTGATATATTGTCTTGGGCTGCCTGCAGGCTTTTCAGTCGATATCTTGGGGTTACTACTGTATATCGTAAAAAGGCGTTGTCGCTTTGTAAGTCTACAGTGAGTTAGGGTTGGGCTGATTCTCTCCTTTAACTTTGTCGTCAACCCCATAAATATAGCTTCCGAAATCGTCCAATAATCGAGTCAGTGCAATCACAGGCTCGAACATTGTTGTTGTTTTCTAAATCACTTATAGATTAAATGCGATTATACGTAATCACGGTCTCGCTTAGGTAACAGCACTACTTAGCGGAACGTAATAAGAATACCTGTACCTCGTTCATTGCCAGTGCGGCCGTTTTCACGAGTCATGTCCAAATACGCGGTTCCAATGCCGGGAGACAAGTATTTCATATTGGTGGAAAATGCAATAATCCACGCCCGCTTTCCACGCCCCATACCTTTTGTATCTGGACATTAGCAAGCAGGTAAAGGGAACGCGATGTGTTGAGATCGCCGAATTTTCTCACCTCTACTTTCATGTCAACGTTGTTTTCTTCTCAGTTGCGTGATTAATTTCCACAATCGCACGTTTTCGGTAAAGGGCGAGAAATAAGCAGCCTAGGTCAACCTATACGACTTGCATGTTGACGCATCATCAACCGCCGCCGCTATAGCTGAGTTGTAATGGCATTCGCCTGGTACGTTACACGAAAGATGCGGGTTCGATCCCGGCCGTTGTGGTCAATTTTTGATGGAGGCCGAATTCTAGAGGCCCGTGTACTGTGCAATGTCACTGCACGTTAAAGAAGCTTAGGCAGTCGAAATTTCCGGAGCCCTCCACTATGGCATCCCTGATAGCCCGAGTAGTTTTCGGACGTTAAAAACCCATAAACAAGACCATTATCATCGACCCTCTAGCTGCAGAACTGATGTGAGATAGCGTAAAATATATCAGGCATATGCCTAACCCCGCTTCTTTTGCTGTGGACACAAGATGTCCGTTACTATCCTTAAATCGTGTAGTCAGCGCCTAGCCCCAACAGCTGGTTGCTTTCAGCTGTGCCCAATACGAAGAAACGTGTTTGAAAAACGTTTTCGGGGTCTAATTGTGGATGTTGGCGATTCTTGCCGGCAGAACTTTCGACTCGTCTACTCGAATTGTGTTGGGGCTTATCGTCTGGCCGGATGAATATAGCTCGAAACATCTGAACACGCTTCTCGAGGAACGCGCCAACGTTGTATCGCTTGAGAGTCAATTACACCTGACTGTTTGTTTCCCTCCGACCTTGGGCGAGGAGGGAACGGCGGTGTATATTCGCAGGCTGCCAACTCAACGAAAATTGTCACTGTATGGTGATTTCTGCCGTCAGTTGGAAAAATAAGATTCTGTCAGAATGCTTCCTTGTAGACTCCGTTGTTTTTCTTGTAAAGCATTGTTGCTTGATCTTCGTCTTGTGCTGAGGCAAAGATCGCCGGCCTTCCTGCAACTATACGACAACGTGCTCTCAGTTGCAAGACGAGGGCCAAAACTCCCAGAAGAGCCTCGTTTTCTCCGCCTGAATAGAGCATGACGTGACAGTGTGTAGAGAATTATGTGTTCATTTCCAGCGTAACACCCCCGCGAGCCCTGAAAATTATCTCTTCTCTATTCTCGTTGTGTTTTCATTCTGGTGGGCGTTGAATGAGACATTAAATATTTGGCACCATTTGGAGTCGGTCAGCACAGACAGTGACATACTTCCGCTGAGTGATATTAAAGGATAGAGATTGCATTAGGAATTATCGGAGCTCCGCGTTCCTGTACGATATAACTCCAAAGTAGTCAAAACAAACGCTTAGACCCCATGCTATTGTGACACTTGTTTATTCAAGGTTAACTTTAATAAATAAACATTAGCCCTGAAATGCTGTGAACTCCGAATATGCAGCTTCACTCCGCAGAAAATACCTCTTAAGTTAATAAAAACTATTCACTAAATTTAACGAGCAATGATTGCAAGCGTTGATCTCGGCTGTAGGGCCTTGATTTTTTCTATTGTCGGGAAATATTTCCGTTAGACTCTTTATATCTCCACCTCTCCGTGTTCAATTGTCTCGCATGTTCGTAATCTGTTTTTTTTTTCTTTCGCGATTATAGATGATGTCGAACCGGGCGGTTCTCAGATATCGGCACTTATGCCGAAACACTCAGTCTTCGAGGCGGCAAAGGCACCCCTGGCACTTAGCAAAAGCTGAATTTTTACTTAAATTATAGCCGAGGCCTCCATAAAGTAATATTAATGCTTCAATGGCACAATTGTATTTGCATCAAGATTAAAATACAAGATACTAGAGGTGAGGAGAATTGGGTCGCCACGGTGGCTGAGTGGTTATGGCGCTCGGCTGCTGTCCCGAAAGACGCGGGTTCAATCCCGGCCGCGGCGGTCGAATTTCGATGGAGGCGAAATTCTAGAGGCCTGTGTACTGTGCGATGTCAGTGCACGTTAAAGAAGCCCAGGTGGTCGCAATTTCCGGAGCCCTTCACTACGGCGTCTCTCATAGCCAGAGTTGCTTTGGGACGTTAAACCCCCTTAAAACCAAAAAAAAAGAGGTGAGGAGAAAGTGCTGTAATGAGATCGAGAGTTTGACCCGGGGGAAATAGATGAAGCGCCCACTTTTCTTCCATAAAGCAATGGTTAAAAGACAAACAACAAAAAAAACAGCGCTGCTCACATTATTGCTCGCTTTGCTCACAACGTGAACCATATTCCGGTGGCGGAACCAGAACAGCACTTGTTAGCAAATGGTTATCTCTAGATGTACTGGCACCAGAAAGTGGCCATCAGGGTAGCCTTTCCTGCCATAGTGCTGACATCGGAGCAGGTTAAAACAAACCACAGAAACATCAAGGGAAAATAACAGCAGGATATCAGTGATTACTGCTCTTTACTTCATCGCGCTGATTAGCAAAATTATATACAATGATTATTTGCATCAGAAGTTCGAAGTAATCTTCCCAATAAGTGTGAAGTCATAAAAAGGAGTATAAACGCATTACACAAAATATCTGTCATACAGAAACTGATTTCTAAAATAAGAGAGAGCCGAGGCCGAACTGTAAGCAATGAGATATTAAATACGTTCCTTCAGTGTGACGGTAGTGAGCTTTTACTACGCGCCAGCTATGCCCATGTGGCAAACACTGCTCCGCGATTACGCATCTACGTTATCTAGGTGTTTTATGGAAAGAAATATTATAAGTGTAACGTTAAGAGACCGGAAGCGGGCAGAGTGGGTGAGGGAACAAAGGCGAGTTAATCACATCCTAGTCGAAATCAAGAGGAGTGTGTTGTGTTGTGTTGGGTTTTATGGCACATAGGCAGCTAAGGCCATCATGCGCCAAGCACAAGGTATAGAATTGATTTTCTACAGAATGTTTTGGAGTATAAAAAAGAGGCGATGGTGCAGATGACTTAAAAAGATTGTACTGCCTAGTAATAAAAGGGAAGAAATTTGGAAATGGCTAATGGTAAAAGCCTTAAAGATGGTCAGGCAGCCTAAGCGACTTTCCTTGGCTAGCAAGGATCCTGAGGCTCCCAACCAATCAAATAAACAGCCTCAGCCTACTTCTCAAGAATGAGAAAGTGGCTGAGGTATATCATGTATAAAGGCGATCCAGTGGTTAAAAAAAAATTACAGCTTTTCAAGTACGCCTGCTGCTTTTAAAAAGCTAAAAATGGCAGGTATGTTAACAATGGCATTATCAGCTAAAAGCAATGTAGGGTGGAAAGGAATGCATTCATGATAAAATTGAGTGAAGTACTTTTTCCTTAGTTTTTCTAGTTTTATACATGAGAATAAAATGTGGTTAATTGTAAGTTCACCTCCGCATTCTTCGCAAACAGGTTTATCTTGTTTTGTTAGCAGGAAGTTGTGCGTAAGGTGCGTGTGGCCTATTCTGAGACGGCATAAAATCACTTCTTTAAAACGTTCTTGGTGCACACATGACTTAAATTCACCTAAAATCGGCTTTATTAAGTGTAGTTTATTATTCAATTCGCTGTTCCAAGCCGATTGCCATTTTTTCCTTAACTTCCTTTGTACTAATTTCATGCAGTCATTCAAGGGTATATTTACTTTTTTTATTTCCTTGCCACGAGCTTGAGCAGCACAGAAATCTGCTCGCTCATTGCCTTTTATGCCGACATGACTCGGGACCCAGCAGAGTTTAATGTTTTGTCTTCTAGCTGTGGCTGTTACTATGTTGTGTATAATGTCACCAAGTATAGGGGTGATTGCGTTTCTTGAGTGGAGGGCTGTAAGTATACTTAAAGAGTCTGTGTAAATAATAGCGTTTTCGAGGTTCTCGCTGAGTATTTTTTCTACGGTCACATATACTGCGTAACATTCTGCAGTGAAGATGGATGCGCACTGTGGAAGTCGTATTGTTGTCTCCGAATTCCCTCGCACCACTGCACTTCCTACATAAGTATCCGTTTTCGAACCGTCAGTATAAAAGGCTGTGAAACCATTGTATTTTTCCTCAAGTGCCAGAAATTCTTGTACTATTTGGAGTTGTGGAGTTTGCTTTTTGCGGAACTGTGTGAGAGTGAAATCGCACAATGTAGGAAAATCATACCATGGAGGCAGTGGACCTCGTCTTTGCGCAATGCTGGGTAATGTGTTCAGTATGCCGAGATTCTGGCAGATCTCTTCAAAGCGCAAGAGCAGTGGCCTGGTGGTTTGCGGTTTGTTGTTAAAGATTGTTCTGGATGGACACTTTGTAACTATTTCATAACAGATGTGTTTTGGAAGGGAACGGATTTTTAGGACGTATGAGCATGTAAGCATGCTTCTTCTATCTGTAAGTGATGGTTCGTTTGTTTCGACATAAAGACTGTTTATGGGCGACGTCCTGTAAGCGCCAGTGGAAAGACGCAACCCCAAATTATGCACTGGATCTAGACGTTTCAAGTAGGATGGCCTTGCAGAACCATACACCAGGCAGCCATAGTCTAAGCAGGACCGTACCACAGAGCGATAGATGTGTAGAAGGCTTGCCCTGTCAGAACCCCAGTGTTTGTGTGAAAGCACTTTGAGTATATTCAGCGATCGAGAAGCTTTCTTTTTCAAGGCATTTATGTGAGGTAGAAAAGTTAGTTTTCGATCAAATGTTATGCCTAAGAATTTGTGTTCAGTTTTTAAAGGTAACTGGCTTTCGTTTAGGTATAATGTGGGGTCTGTCTGTAGACCCCGTTTCAGTGAAAAAAGTAAGGCCACTGTTTTCTGTGGAGAGAACTGGAAACCATTCCTGTCTGCCCATGTTGCCAGTTTATTTATTGTTAGCTGTATTTGTCTTTCGCAAGTGGATATGTTTGAGGATGTACATGCTATCTGAAGATCGTCAACATAAACAGAATACATAATGGACCTTGGGATTATTTTCCTAATAGAATTCATTTTTACGACAAAGAGAGTTGTACTTAAAATACAGCCTTGGGGTACCCCATTTTCCTGAATAAAATTCTTTGAAAGCGTCGAGCCTAGGCGCACATGGAATGAGCGATTGGATAAAAAGTCTTTTATGCAATTTAACATCCTGCCGCGGACGCCAAGCTCGGCAAGGTCTTGCAGAATCCCAAACCTCCAGGTTGTGTCGTATGCCTTTTCTAAGTCAAAAAAGACTGCAAGACATTGTTGTCTGTGTATAAACGCATCTCTGACAGTATTTTCAAGGCGGACTAGGTGATCTGTGGTGCAGCATCCTTTTTTAAAACCACATTGATGGTTGTCGAGAAGTTCACGGGATTGAAGGACAAAAGTTAATCTTATGTTTAGGACACTTTCAAAGGACTTGGCGAGGCAACTGGTAAGGGCTATGGGTCTATAACTGTTCGGAGCGGTTGGTGGCTTCCCGGGTTTAAGAAACGGCACAATAATAGCTTCCTTCCAAGCTTTGGGTATGCAGCCTGATACCCAAACTTTGTTAAAAAACTTTAGAAGCGCCTCTACGGCAGGTTCAGAAAGATGGGCTAGCATTTGGTAATGTATTTGGTCTGGGCCGGGGGCGGTATGTTTACCGGCAGAAAGTACTGTTTGGATTACTTGTATTGTAATTAAACTATTGTACGGTTCGTTTGTACCGCAGTCTGTCGGCAGTCTTTGTTTCTCTGCTGTCTTTTTGTATTTTAAAAATGAATCGCTGTAGTGTGATGAGCTGGAAACTTCGGAAAAATATTCGCCTAAAATATCTGCCTGTTGTTCTAGACTAGTCTGTACACCGGGGGCGGTAAGAAGGGGGACTGTGAACGGAGAGTAGTTGCCTTTTAGCTTTCTGACCTTCTCCCACATTTGTTTTGATGTGGTTGAGTTGTTTATCGACGACACGTAATTTTTCCAAGAAGATTTTTCTGCACTACGACGGATATAACGAGCTTTTGCTCTCGCCTTTTTAAATTTTATAAAATTCTCCTGTGTGGGGTATCTGCGAAAAATGCCCCAGGCTTTGGTTTGTTTCTTTTTTGCTTCTTTACATTCTTTTGTGTACCAGTATTTGTGATTTTGTTTTACTATTCCAGAGGATTGAGAATAGCTTGGCGTGCAGCGGCAATAATACAGTTTGTGAGACATTCGTTTAGTTCGTCTACACTCCCGTCGTCAAAAACTATTCTATCTAGGCTGGCTTTTTCACGGAACAGTGCCCAGTCGGCTAAGTGCAGTTTCCATCGTTGTGGTTTAGTTGGGATTACTTCGGGTGAATGTGCTAAGCTAATTAGTATGGGTAGATGATCACTTCCATATGGGTTATCTAAGACATCCCAATTAAAATCTGTAAAAATCGAGGACGAACTAAAAGACAAATCTATGCAACTGAATTTTCCTGAGCTAGGGGAACAATAGGTTTGTTTGCCAGTGTTCAGGAGGCAAAGGTTATTGGAGAGTATAAAATCCTCGATCAGTTGGCCTCTAGTGTCGGTTTTGTTACTGCCCCAAAAACTGGAGTGGGCGTTAAAATCTCCGACCATCAAAAACGGTTCTGGTAGTTGCACTAAAAGGTCTTGTAAGTCTTGGAGTGTTATTTTAAAATGTGGATCAATATAAACGCAGCACACTGTGAGTGTTTTAAATGTGTGCAGGATGGCCGCCACAGCTTCTAATTTGGTTTTAAGCTTGTGTTCTCGGGCTGCGATTCCACTGTTAACAATGATGGCTACGCCACCCGAAAGCCGGCTCACCTGCTCTCGGTCACGGCGGAAGACCTTATAGTGTTTTAGAAAGTTTTCGTGTTTAAAGCCTAAATTTGTCTCCTGTAAACACAAGGCGACAGGTGAGTATGTGGCTAATATGTCTTTTATGTCGCTTAGGTTATGTAAGAGTCCCCTACAGTTCCAGTGTATAAAAGCCATGTTGTATTATGTGGGTACTGAAAGGAACTAGGTTGGGTTTTCAGGCGCCCTTATTCGGGGCTTTTCTTTTTTGTTTCGGTCTATGGAGCCCCGCCGCCCTTTCGACGTCGACGCCTTAGGACTACTTTGAATTGTGTCCATCGTGTCCATCGCATCCTCCGACACGCTGGACGAACGTGCAAGCCGCACGTTTGTTTTCATGTTCGGCCTCTCCGTGTGGGGAGGGACCTTGGGGCCCGCGGACCTGGAGGTCCGCGCGTCCTGTTTTGTGGGTGGTGGCGCAGCGCTAGCTGCTGCCACCTTGGGCACGGGTGGCCCCACTACAGGCTCACTGCGTGTGGCCTGAGTGGGAGCCAAGAGCGGCTGTGGTGCTGTGCCCCTTTGCACCACATCGGAGAAAGTAGGTTTGTGTATTGAAGCTACCCTCTTTCGCGCTTCCCTAAATGTTATGTTTTCTTTGACTTTGATTGTGACAATCTCCTTTTCTTGTTTCCAAACTGGACATGTGCGTGAGTATGCAGGATGGCTGCCCTCACAATTTACACATAGGTGTGGTTCAACTGCACAGTTTTCGGAATCGTGTTCATGGGAAGAGCATTTAGCACATGTGAGTTGGCCCCGGCAACTCTGAGAGCTGTGGCCGTAACGTTGGCATTTGAAGCAGCGTCGTGGGTTTGGTATGTACTGTCTTAGTTGGAGCTTTATGTAGCCTATTTCTACGGAGTCGGGGAGGATACTAGATGCAAATGTCAGGACAATGTGCTTTGTGGGGATTTCTTTATTATCTCGTCTCATTTTTATCCTGTACACGTTGGTCACGTTTTGCTCCTTCAAACCTTCCAGAAGTTCTTCATCAGTTACATATTTGAGGTCATCATCTGAGATAACTCCCCTAACAGTATTCAACGATCGGTGTGTGCTGATTGTGACCGGTATATCTCCGAATGACTTCACTTCTGACAATTTCTCTTGTTGGTGGTTGTATAAAACTTCTAAAAGAAGGTCTCCGTTTGCTAGTTTTTTGATCTTGTACCCTTCTCCTATGGCACTTGTTAAAGTCCTGGTAACAATGAATGGTGACACTTGTCTAGCAGTTTGTTCCTCGTGTTCGCTGTGAACAACGTGGAATCGAGGGAAGCTTGTAGCGTTTTTTTTTTGAAGAATTTATCTGTCTCGGTGCGCCCTCTTTTTCGAGGGAGATCGGGTTGAAAAAAATGAGAAGCCATGGAATGTGTTCTTTGTTCGGCAATGGTAGCAGCCACCCACCATGGAGCCCTACATGGGGACGGGACAGGTGCCTTTAAAAAGCCCTGTCTGCGCCAGCTCTACACCATTACTATAACCAAATATGGCGTAACAAAGGTTTGTCAGCCACACAAGGTTAACCCTCGCCGCCAGGAAAAAGGAAAAAACCAAGAAGTGAGTGGGAGACAGGAGAGTTGTGAGAAAGGGGTAGGAAAGTGAAAGATGAAGTGGAGAATAGGAAAAGGCGACTGCCGATTTCCCCCGGTCGGGTCAGGCCGAAGGTGCCGTCTACAGGAAGCTGGGGCCAAAGTGGTGTGTTGCCTTTGCCAAGGGGCCTTAAGGGTCCAAACGCTCGGCATCGGCTCAACCACCAGGATCCCCTTTTCCCCGGACACGGCGATGCCACGCACGGCGAGGCGTAGGTGCTCGGGTCCGTGGTGATGCACGGTTCACCATCATCCCCTTGCGGGGATGTCCCTGCGGATGCTCGGGAACCCGCGGTGTCGCCACTCACCGTCGCGACGCCTGCAAGCTGCAGGCGCCCCCCTGCGGGGTGAAATCAAGAGGAAGAAATGGGCTTGGGCAGGGCATGTAATGCGAAAGCAAGGTCACCGATGGTGCTTAAAGGTAACGGAGTGGATTCCAAGAGAATGTAAGCGTAGCAGGGGACGGCAGACGGTTAGGTGGGCTGATGAGATTAAAAAGTTTGAGGAGATACGACGGCCACAGGTGGCAAAGGACAGGGTTAATCAGAAAGATAAGGAGGAGGCCTTTGTCCTGCAGTTGGCGTGGTCAGGCTGATGATAGTGATGATGATCATCTAGGTGTTCTCAACCCCGCCCTATCTTCCTTCACACTTCAGATATTGACCACATTTCTCTGTTACGGAACACTGCTTCTGTAAAAGCTATAATTACGAAACCAACGTCATTTTTCCTATCGAGGCTCTACTGGAGAAAAACTGAAAACTGAAGCCTTTTTTGTAACAGCGGCAAGCGATGAGCCAGTCAATTACACCAGTGCTAAATTATGTTTATAACATTATAATATATATTTTGCCTAAGATACTTATGTTAGATGGAAATAAAGACAATATATTTCGCTGTCGACGTTTCTCAATTTCCTGGCACGCGCTGCTTGTTACACGCTTCATTTTTATCGATACCTTGTGTATTAATTGCAAATATTGATCGCATATATCTCCTTTCAAGTAGGTACATGCTCCAAATTAAAACTACCGATGTAACGGGCTGCCTAAATTACGTCATATCGCCGCGCGTCAACCCCTGCGCCAGGCCAACCACAGTTCCGGCTAACCATTGTAACCATTTTAACCATTTATATCCTTCTTTACGCTGTTCAAACACAATGCAAAGTCGCCAGCACCAGTTTTTCAGTAAGTGCATTAGGCGCACTTTTCATGCATACTGGAACCACGTGCAATCAGCAGCTCACCTTCGGGAGGCTGACCGCGGCCATTACAATTGAGAGAACTTCTTCTATCGCGCACTGTTTTCCGTAGACAATCAAATTTGTTTCTGTGTTCGCCAATGCGGCTACTATATAAGACGCCAAGTCGTCAGCTGTCTCCTCCCAGGAAAGCAGCGCATTTCGCTGCCCCTCTTGACACCAAGTAAACAGGATGCAAATAAAAGCTGGGCTGCTGCTTGGATGTGTTCCAAATAAAGATTGCGCCTGCCCGTATACTCGCTTATTTCCTTGCAAACAAAACACTCGAAGTTTTCTGAATAAAGTACTGATGAGAATGGCTATCTTTCTGGTGAGAAAAGCCGCCCATAGTCGTTTCAGGGTGGCCTAAACATCTGAAAATTGACCTGCTCGTACTCCGGCACCATCGGGAGGAAATGTTTACCTAGCCCTCCTCCGCTCCCCCCCCCAAAAAAAAAAATAAAGAAAAAGGGTTCTGAGTGCCCTTGACTTTGTGAGTGCCTCTGAAATGCTCAAAAGGAACTTAGCTGGCTACAACGTGGTGAAGGTACGCACGCGTCTACTTTCGCGATTTCTTAGGTATTTTCGAGATTCAAATAGAAACAACGCACCGAACCTGGTGACCAGGTTGGGATGTAGCAAGGTTTTATACGAATCGGTTTTGTTGCAAGTTCCCCACACCGGGAAGACGTAGTTGCGATTTTGAAAGCATAAATAAGAAAGTAAAAAGCTACAGGCACAGACCACTCGTAAAGCACGAAAGAACATGGCAGAGAAAAAACATAATCAATGTAAGAAAAATAAATCACAACAACGAAGATAATCAGGGAATAAATCAGGATCAGTGCTCCTTGTATGTTGGGCCATTTGGACTTGGTAGAGCACAAGCAACAGGTTTTCTCATAGGGTTCGGCTAAGTAGACGGGAATACATCTGAAGAGCAGAGTTGCCAAGGTCATCATATCTACACCGTTCTCCAACCCCCTCTTCGCGACCTCTTCCTGCTCCTGGGGGGGCCGCGTGGTGTCCTTTTCGCGACACTTAGCCGCAAGGCATTGTTTGGCAATTTATTAGTGATGTACTTGACAGCACCGACGTTCCGCTGGTTTCGCAAGGCCAGGATGAGTGACAGCGGCGGAAAACGAAGGCGGGAGACGGTTTCTGCTGAGCAAAGGGCGGCCATGATCAGAGGGTTTGTTGTCTTCCGTGACTCACGTCCCCATCGCAGGAGCATAGTGACATGCGGAAAAGCGTTTACGGAACTGTAATGCTCGTCCGTCATGGGGCGAGGCCATCCAAAACAAAAGAAGCGCAAAAAAAGTAAAATTGTCTTTGAGGAAAGGAGAGAGAACAGTAACTGCCGCACTCGCCTCTAACTGCGTCGGCACTTCAGCCGAAAAAATGAAAATTGGTTCCTGGGGAAAGAAAATGGCACAGTATTTGTTCCACATATCGGTGGACGCCTGAACTGCGTCGTAAGGGAAGGGATAAAGAGGGAGAGAAAGAAGAAAGATATGCCGTAGTGGAGGTCTCCGGAATAATTTCGACCGCCTGAGGATTTTTTCCGTGCACTTACATGGCACGCACACGGGCTCCTATTGCGTTTCGCCTCCATCGAAACGCTGCCGCCGCGGTCGGGCTCGAACAAGGGCACTCCGGCTCAGTAGACGAGCGCCTTAACTACCGAGCCATCGCGGCGGGTACACTTCAGCCGATATAGCAGTAGTAGTAGTAGTCGCAGTGGTTTATTAAAGTAATAATAAGAAGGAAGGATAAGATCTTTGCCAGTCCCGGCATCTGCCAACAATACTGAAGCACCTGAGCTGGGGCAGCGGAAATAAAGGATAGCAGGCAGAAAGGAGAAATGAAATGAAAGAGGTGAGGGAAGAGGAAGGGAAGATAGGGGGAAAGGTAATATACAAAACTATTTACACAGTAATAAATGTGTACAGGTAACACGTGTCATTAGAAGGTGGGTGAGAAGATATAAAGAACGAAATGAGAGAAAAAACAGAAAGAGGTGCCGTAGTGGACGGCTCTTGAATAATTTCTACCTCCTGGGAATTTGTTCCTTGCACTCACAACGCACAGCACACGGTTGCCTTTCGCGTTTCGATTTTGCCTTAGTAACAAAGTCGCCGCAACGCGCCCGTTTTTAGCGAGCTTTGCGTCAGCTCCAGCTCAAAGAAAACAGGGTTAAATAGCTCACATGGGTCTCACCCTCTCCACGGCGAAATAATTTCTCCAGGACCCATTTTTGCTATGCGCTGAATCGAATGCGCGCACTGTCCGAAACGGGTGTGGTTTGACGAGTCTAGAATATTCACAGTCATATTTTCTAGAATATTCGTTTGCTGTGCTCATATTCTGCCGCGTAGGGGGCGCCTGATGCGCCTGTCCGGCTCCCTGCGAGGAATACTGTTTAACAGAAAAGGAAAAGGCGTCTTCTGAAATTTTATCCGCCTTATCAGGCTGGTACCTACCCCGGTAAGCTCAGACGCGGGTGCTCAGGCGCGTGGCTTCTGAGCACCAGGGTTCAATAGTTTTGGGATGAAGCACTACTTTGGTAGCCGAAGTACGCTGGCCACAAAGATTCCAGCAGACGTCGGCGGCGTTCGAAACACCACTTATATTGTCCTGAGTGTACACTGTGGTCTGGTAGACCTGTTAGCTTGAGACACTTGCCGACATTTGCCAATTAAAACGAAGAAATGCCTGTAACGAAACAATTTTGAGGCTCGTCAACTTTATTACAACGAGGTGCAACTGCATTATTTTTTAATACACATAAACCCTAGTTGTTGCAGTATTGGAGATGAAGATTATGAAGCCAGCCGTGTAGGCGGATTCAACATCGCGTCGGTAACGAAAAAAGAGTTTAAAGAACCTTACATGATTGTAAAAGTCGAAAGCGTCTACTGAGGATCAGGTAACAGCTGTCCTGTTGATAGGCGGCATGATGCCCCCAGAAACTGGCCATCCTGTATACGCGAAGCCTCATGACCTCGAGCGTACCGGAGTGTTTGGAGAACGCTAATAATATCTTAATCCTTAAGAAAGAAAACGTCGAGGACATCAAAACTCACAGACCGATGAGCATACTGTCCGAGAGTTATAAGGTACTTAATAAGGTAATCGCTCATAGAATCAGAAAAGGCTTATACTTCAGTCGGCCAAAGCAGCAAGCGGCTGTCGGAAAGGCTTCTCGAGAGTAGACTACATTCACACTGTCGCTCAGATGATAGAGAAATGTGCTGAATAAAATCATCCTCTCTGTATAAGCTTCATCGGCTACGAGAAAGCCTTCGACTCAGAAAAAACTCAACAGTGACGCAGCCATTGCAAAAACACAGTGCTGTAGACACAAGTGTAGGGGTACTGAAAAATATCTATAGCGGTTGCGCTGCGGCCATATTACTTACAAATAAAGTGATAAAGTACCTATCAGCAAGTTTGGCGAGCAAGGAGATATCTCTCCAGTACTGTTTGTCGCGTTTATACAAAAGTTATTTAGAGAGCTGATTTGGGAAGATTTGGGGACAAAGCCTAAAGAAAAATACATTAGTAATCAACGGTTCAGTGATGGCATCGCCTAGCTGAGTAACTCAGGCGATGAATAGCAAAGCATCATCAATGAATTAGGCCAAAAAGAACTGTCTGTCCTAAAATTAATAGAATAAATCTAAAGCAATTTTCAACAGCCTTGGAAGAGAGCAAAAGTTTATCATAAGCAGCGAAGCACTGCAAGTATTCAGGGAATACATCTACTTAGAGCAGGTAATGACCGCATATCCGGACCACAAATCTGAAATAACTAGAATACGAATGAGGTGGAGTGCATTTGGCAGGCACTCTTAAGGGACGATTAGCAGTTTACCAATATACCCCGCCCTTCTACTGCCCTGGACTAGGGGCTTTCACAATAAATGTTCTCACCACCACCCCCATTGTCCCTCAGCATATATCAGCTATATCTTATCGGTAGTCACGTATTTAGCAGAACTGCTGGATGGCGAAAAGGGTTGATCTTAGATTGAGGACAGCTTAGCGAGCTATTGAAAGTAATATGATCAGTGCGGCAATAATAGCAAGGAAGAAAGCAGAATGGGTCAGGAAAGACACCCAGGTCGCGACCGAGTAGAATAATTGGACATGGGCATAGCATGAAATGCGAAGCCAATACAAATGATGGGCTCTTGGGTTAGCGGAATGGATTCGAAGAGAACGCAAGCTTAGCGCTTGTCTCTTTCTTTGCCTCGGCCTTCGTTCGTAGCGCTGTTCCTTTCTTTCGGTGCAGCATGCGTAGCACATTGCGGTAGAAAGTCGGGTGGCCGAATGAAATTACGAAATTTGCAGGGGTAAGGTGGCCGGAGCTGGCACAATATCGGGTTAACTGGAGGGATATGGGAGTGGCCTTTGTCCTGCATTTGACGTATTTATGCTGATCGTGATGAAGGTGATGAAAGATTCAGAAACTCCTTGCGCACGATTCCTTTAGTACAAATTACTCTTCCCCTCACCGATGCCACGCTTCCATCACTCTTCAAACGTACTCACCTCGTTCTATGCCCGCGGATTTCTGTGATGTGCAGAAATGTGTTTAGGATCAGGCACACAACACAGTCTGAGGTAAAAGGAAGCGCGTTCTACGGAGATTTGACTTGTGCTGAGCTGCACATAATAGTCTTGGCAAGGCCAGCAACAATTCAAATACAATTAATTTGCTTATTTACGAGCATCGATCAGCTATTATCTTTTATGGTTTGTTTTTTTCGCGACTTTTAACTGCGAAGTTAAAGAGCTTGCTTTACAGTCCACATATCAGGTGTTTTCATTAAGGTGACTGAAGCGCAGTTGCTTTTAAAGTTAAGGCATCTAGATTTAAACAGTTCAACTCGGGTACGCGCTCCCGTGTCGCGATGTTAGAACCTTTCAATGTGGTCGCATTTAGGTAGCAGTCTGCAATGTAATTTCCGACTTCTCTGTCAAGAAATTATCTGATTGTTTGAGAGGGTCGTGACGTCATCGGCAGCGCCAAATTTGAAAACTGAGAACCCCCAAATTTTCAAGTTGGCCAACCTCTATATATTCGAAAGAATCAGGAAACTTTTGGAAGTGCGCCAACTGCAAAAGAAGGATATAAGGTGGGTTGCTCTAGATTAGTGGGTTCATTAGGGCGATTACTTAGTATTAGTGGGTGGATAAGGGTGGATAAGTAAGTCGGATTGCCATAATTTCATAGGATAATTCAATGGAAGGTACTCAGCATTCTAGAACGTGATGACTCATGCATACCATATAACGGCAATGGAACCGGAATAACGTTAGGCAGTCATTATAGACACCAAAGCAGGCAATCTAAATATTATTGCACTTTGCTCTTTAAGAACACAGTTGAGAAAGTCCCAAAACTTTTCTTTCTCATTTTGCCTCGTCCTACAAACGTGGCTATAAATTTAATCAATACTGTTCGTAATCATTTAGTATAGTTTGGAGACCATGTGGCTTAACGTCCTGAAGCGACATGTGGGATAAGGAGGCCGCAGTAGAGGGCTCCGGATTTGTTTAAGCCATTTGGGGTTCTTCAGTGCGTGCTGACTCCATCGAGCGCACCGGTATTTTTGTATCTCACCTTCATAGAACTACGACCGCTGCGGCCGGGATCGAACCCGCGACCTTGTGATCAGAAGCCCAACGCCTAAGCCACCGAGCCTTCACAATGGGTGCTCATGTAATAAAAAACAGGCTTGTAAAGAAAAACAAATTGAGAGTTCTTTATCTGCTGACTAGAGCTTCGACCAGGGTTACGCATACGTGTGCTTTATTAAGGTCAAGAAAGCCGTCTACACGTGAATGAGCAGATGACCAAAAGCTTGCGGACCAGAGAAAGACGAGCACAGGGAGGTAAAAATGCAAGCATGTAGTGCACTGCATGCATTAAAAATACTCAGTAAGGAGCGCTTTACAAGCGTCGTCTGGGGTCATGGAGCACGAACTCGAGCGTCGAAGGCATGCAGATCTGCATACAAGCCTTTTGTTCGAATGTGGTGCTGCAAACTCCTTGATTTGGGAAACAATAGTGTTGTCGCCGCAAGGACGAAACACAGAAGTGAAATTTGAGCGCCGCGGAGAAGACGAGACACCGAGAAGCAAGCAACAGAGAATTAAAAAGTATACGATTAAGGAGCACAGTGTCACCATAAGCTGACGCGGTGGCCTTAAAGATAGGCATCCAACGTAAAGCTGTACATCCAGATAACGAAAAAGAAACAAAGACCAAAGCCAGGAAGGCGCCATTTTCTCTGAAGCTCGCCAGATATATTCGCCACTGGAAACTGCTCCATCACAGTGGCAGGCAACGCGACGCCGCCCAGGGTGCGTCTCATGAGAAGGTCGCACACCCCATAGGTCACTGTGCAGACGTACACGTGCACTTAAATCTTCTTTACGGTTACAAAACAAAATGTTCTGATGCCTTCCGCCTTCATAACTGCCCCAACGTCGGCTCCGTTTTTTTTACAGGTAGGCTGGCCCTTGGTCCGCCCATTTTCAATGCGTCTAAGCCGGCTGAAGGCCAGCCTGTCGAGAGCATTAGTCGGTGCCTCGCCTGCCTGGCACGCCTGGCAGGAAAGCAGGAAACTTTAAACAACCACTGCAAAAAACAATGAGACCGCTGAAAACATGCATGGCGTGCGTCATTATCACAAAGCAAAAAAGAAAACAAATGAGGACTTGGAATAATTTTTGCCTCAAAGCTGATCTTACCGTACTGTATAACAGAGCTTTGCGCTGTTAATGTTTGTATCAGACACGGAATAGGCATTGCAAAGTTACGGGGGAACACAGACGCACAGGGACACGGGAAACAGCGCTCCCTATCAACTGTTTTATTCGGCAGAAAGTTACAGTTTTCTAACTCGTTTTGAAGTCATGAAACCCGTCATCATGAATTCTCTTTCTCCAAGTGCTGCCTCTCTGTTGCCCGTTACTTTTGTTGCGCCTGTTCCTGAACATGAGCCCCCAAGTAGCAGAATTTATGAAATTTGTTCGCTTATCTCAGCCGCGCGCACACGTATAATTTTCCGTTCTCTGCGAGGGCCGAGTTAACTTCGATTTGTTTACAAGAAAGTACTAGATTGGGCCTTAAAGATTGCTATCGCGCGTGTATTAATCTACGATTCATGACACTGTTCACTGAGTTGTATGAGCGTTGTCTGAAAAATTATGAATGACGCATAACAAAACTGCTAGAGTTGTGGTGATCCAGCCGACCCTCGAGTAGGTGTGGCTGCCGACGTCGCTGAGTTGTTTTCTTTTCTCTGCGGGCATAAACTCGTCAAAGTAAAGATGATGTTTCAGGTGCTATGCTCGTCTTCCTACCTGCCTTCTACGTCACTTTTCGCTGCTGTTCTCATCACTACCACGTGGCTTGCCTGCGACGCGCGAGTGAGACTGTAGCCCGTAAAAGGCCTAGAACGAGGCGGCAGCTGAGTCTGCTTTTCCGTTGAGCACTATGTGAGAAATGTTGCCTGCAAGACAGATGGAAACGATCTGGGAATAAGTTTTCTTCGATACTAAACGACATTCACGGGAAAAGTTTTATCCAACATCGAAGAAACTTCTGCTGACTAAAACTTCCTCTGATATCTTCCTACATTTTTCATATTAACCACACTAATTATGTAAGCGCACAGTCAATAAACATGTGAGCCATTGATGCCGTGACACCCGAGTTTGGTGGGCGTACGTGTTTCGTCACCGCCATTTCGGCGTCCTTGTTCTCAATTCGCCGTCCAGGTCCAGGTTTCTTTCGATACTGGACTCAACTTTGAAACAAAAATTGCTGATGGCCTAGCTCTGTTAGGCCAGAATACACGCAGCGAAACCGCGGCGACTTCTGGATCGGAAGACTTAATATGAAACCCGTGAAGACACTAGATGTGCCTTTATTCATAATGAAAGCTTGAGCCGTCGTGGCGGAGCGGTAGCGTCTCCGCCTCAAACGCCAAGCGCCCTGGTTGATTCCCAGCCTCGACACAGGTTTTTATTTTATTATTCAGTGAGTGTGCGGGAGTTTCAGTGGCTCCCATAGATGCCGCCACCGAATACGTTGGTTAGCGGATAAGCACGTAAGGGCGGGTAATGAAAAGGGCGGGTGAGGGCGTTCCCCGGCGAGGCACGCGGCGCGGTTTGACGTCATGACAGATGGCGCGGCGCCCGCTCAGCTGCGGCGGTTGCTAGGCAACGGCACAAGGCCTATCTCTATGCTTCATCGGAGCACCGCGACCGCGAAATCGCAAGTTCATGGCCAGTAAAGCTTTCGCTTTAAATATTTATCGTTCTAATTGGAACGTTTATGCTTAACTTAGCATAGCAACGTTTATGCTTAAGTTAAGCATAAACGTTGCTAATCCTAAATAACCCCCCCCCCCCAAATGGAGTTATGCGATTAAATAGGGTGTCGTAGAAATATTTCAGAAGTACACTATTACGCAAAGAACCTAAAAATGCGCCAGCTCTGTATTCTCCCCCTGCACATCCCGTCCTGACCACCATATACAAAAGATTCGCTACGCCTACATACACTTCTTCCAAGTCTCATTAGTGTTATCTTAGCGGTACTCACATAGGCGTCACAAAAGGTGAGGTGTAGACAGCGCAGCGAGCTGTCGAAAGGAAAATGATAGGTGTAACGTTAAGAGAATAAAAGAGGTCACAGTTGGTCAGAGAACGAACGCTAATGAGTTAATGAGAGCATAGCAGAAACCGGAATAAAGTGGGGATGGGAGGGCATGTAATGAGAATGGAAGGTAAGCGACGATCCATCAGGGTAACGGAGTGGATTTCAACAGAAGCCAGAAGCAGCGGGTAACAGTGTCAAGCGGGCGGATGAACTTAGGAAGTTTTGCGGAAATAAAGTGACCGCAGGTACGCAGGAGGATGGCAATGGAAGGTCAGTTATGAAGGCCTTCGTCCTGCAGGGGACGTCATAAGCCGATGGTGATGATGATGACGCACTCTTTGCTACCTGCACACCTTTCGCTTACTCTGGTGTCTGGCAAGGAACTGAGTACGATATGTACGAAGTATCTAGTCAAAATATTAAGAATATGGCTAACGTGCTTGCAGAGGGGCCACTATGATTGCTGCCACTGCAAGCATATTTCAAAAATTTTTCTCCCATCTGCCGGTTCACAGGAAAACCAGCGTGAACACACAAAAAGCCCTAGAAGTTACCTGTTTGAAGTTCGACAGGTACACGTGCTCCCTTGAAGCGTGTAGCGTGAGCCTGATAAGCAGCGCGTGGATGAGGTAGAAATCAACAACAGTTTGCTTGGAGAGCAACCTGGTGACGGAGCCTGAAAGAAAAAAGCAAGGACATGCAGCGCTCCCTTTTGTTAATCTCTTACATTCGCAACGAGGTTTAAGTGGAAAGGAATTGTATTTTATGGCGAAGAAATTGTTTATTAACGTCAAGAACGATAATTTAAAACAACTTCGTTGTCCTGCAATGCATCCATGGTACAAAAAATGGGACAATGTATGTCTCACAAATTGTGAGAAATTGTATTCCAAAGACGAAAGCGGTTGGCCCCACAGACCACGAGGGAGTAGAAGAAAGAGTTGGTTTAACTCACTTGGGCTCACTTTGTCACACGGAAGTCTGAGAAGCAATTGATGCAAAACAGCACATTGCAGGCGCAGCACAAATATTTTGTATGAACGTAATGTCGTTTATTGCACCCCGAGCGGCGCACTTTCTCCTCGGAGACCACTTCGGGGAGTGGTCCTGCTAGTCGAACGCAGCTTCAATAGGAACGCCATTCAGCGGTGAGCCACTCCTACATCATTAATTTTCCTGGTGGTCTCTGTGACGATCCGTCGTACGAGTAAGGCCTGTCACTTCATCGGCTAGCGTCCAAGCAAAACCCAAACGAAAAGAGTTCTCCGGCTTCAGCCCCATGCAAGGCTCAGCGTTGAATTTGGTAACTGATAATCGTAGCGCAAAGAACAAAGAATAAAATTGGATGCCAGAATTTATTTCAGCACCAAAAAACGAAGTAGGTATTTCGTGTCTGCTCAATGTGGCGGCACCACACGTAAAACACACAGCGGATATGCGACATAGTTTTTTTTTTTTGCAGAGCAGCTTCGTTTGCACTCGAGATTCATTCGTTGAGATTTATCCTTCCTCCATTTAAAGCAGCGTCGTCTCAATTAGAGGACCACATGGCTTTGGAGGTCCAAGGCACGAACATGTTGAACAATGTGTCTTCGTTCTCTAATGAAATTGACCTCCGTTACACATTTTTCTACGTGTTATTGCCCGGTGGAATGCATTTCCAATAGATATATTTTCCGAAGGTGGCATAACAGTCTTTCATGAAGGTGTAGTAATTGCGAGACGTTCAATGTATATTTAACCTCTTCATGCACTTGCATTGCGCCTTTGCGGGTTCCACGAGTTATTTTCCGGTAAGTATGATTGTGCTTTTACGAAATGTAGTTATAAGTCGCAAGCGTAAAGGTTGTAGATAAGGGGTACAGGGACGGCACAGCGACTACGGTTCTCCTGTGGTAAGTGGCAAAATGCAAATCATGTAAGGCAAGGAGACGCAATCCACTGCTCTTCACCTCGTGTTTCCAGGAAATATATAGAAAATTGGATTGGGCACAGCTGGCGATAAGGAAATAGAAAATGCCTTAGTAATATCAAACTTGATGTCGACATTGCCGCTGTCAGTAGCTAAGAGTACTGACTGCACAGGCAGGACTTTCGGAGCAAACTATAAACAAAATATTTTTCAATAAACGCAGCCGCTGTCTTTCCGCCGCAAAATTGCCGAACTTTCTCTTTTCCATAAACTATATACCAATTTCGCTTACTTGCACAATTCACTCCTTCTTTCACCCAAAAGGGCATCGCGCCATCTTTTCAAAAATTTAAGTTTGCAGCGTTTGCATAGTTCCACTAACGCCTTCCAGAAATCCTTCTTGCCATCAGCCAGAGAACAATGGAAGGAGCTGCCAGAGCCCGATAGAAACTGAGCGCTATCCGAATAAATTAAAGAATCTACTCTTAGCCCATATTTTTCATTAGCCGCAATTAATTACGCACTGCCTACCACTCCTCATGGAGCACAGAAGCACTTATTAAGAATATTTTTTTCCGATTTAATTGTTGCACCTTTATCCGCATTAAGCTCACCTTTTTTGTTTTTGAATTTACTGATGGCCGCACGTACTATCAGCGTCCAATGAAACGCGAAGAGAACTGGAACGCGAACTGCAAAACTTCACAATATTACAATAGGAAGGCAGAGTACTTGTTCGAACATTGTTGAAAACGTAATGCAGTCCAAAAAGTGCAGGTCCTCAGACCACAATGGGACAAGAAGAAGCAAGGACTTGAGACCGAATTTTTTTCTCGGTATTATTCGGTCATTCTAACATTGTCTCGCAAAATTCGTTATAGACTGGTCAGATGTTTTTAATTATGCTGTATAATTATTATCCAAAATTCGAAAACTTCGAAAAATTTGCAAATATCAATGGGCAACAAAATAATGCAGCAGATGCCATTCAGGATAGGCAGGTCAGGACTGCTCACTGGTCAATCCAGGGTAGTAAAGCCCATGGCTTGCGCCACCTTACCGGTGTGAATCGATGCTCCATCCAGCTAAAGGCAGAGATGATGTCGGAAAAGGTCTGTGGTGTGGCACAATACAGTAGCCCCGAGACCATAATCTGTTCTCATGCACGCGCGGAACACTGTTTAGTTGTTTTG